>NC_061830.1:22504823-22514823 GCF_019202785.1 Penaeus chinensis
CCTTTCTCTCTCTCTCTCTCTCTCTCTCTCTCTCTCTCTCTCTCTCTCTCTCTCTCTCTCTCTCTCTCTCTCTCTCTCTCTCTCTCTTGTTCTTTCTAATTCCATTTCTCTCCCTTTCTCTTTCTCTTTCCCTTTCCTTTTCCCTTTCTCTCTCTCTCTCTTTCTCCCCCCCCCCCTCTCTCTCTCTCTCTCTCTCTCTCGTTCTTTCTAATTCTATTTCTCTCTCCCTTTCTCTTTCTCTTTCCCTTTCCTTTTCCCTTTCTCACTCTCTCTCTTTCTCCCCCCACCCTCTCTCTCTCTCTCTCTCTCTCTCTCTCTCTCTCTCTCTCTCTCTCTCTCTCTCTCTCTCTCTCTCTCCCTCTCTCTCTCTCTCTCTCTCTCTCTCTCTCTCTCTCTCTCTCTCTTTCTCCCTTTCTCTCTCTCTCTCTCTCTCTGCCTCTCTCTCTCTCTCTCTCTCTCTCTCTCTCTCTCTCTCTCTCTCTCTCTCTCTCTCTCTCTCTCTCTCTCTCTCTCTCTCTCTCTCTCTCCCTCCTTCTCTCTCTCTTTCTCTTTCTTTCTCCCCCCCCCCCCCCCTTGTCTCTCTTTCTCTCCAACACACAAAACTCCAGAGATAGTATACAATATAATCGTGTAGACTTATTGTAAATAAACACACTTACGGCCACTTGAATACATTGGAATGCCTACAATCATACGACACCCATACTTATCGAACCAGGTGTGGTAAACGAAACAGATTTTGACAACCAACTTAAAGAGAAGGAGGTTAGGCGAGCGTCAAAGAGCAGGGTATATGGTAAACAGCAAACAGGAGGATTAAAAGGAGTTATGAAAAAAAAGCTGTGGAGTGATGATACGAGCCGCTGGCTGTTCTAAAGACGCATTCCTCTGGGAGACATATTTGAGAATAGGAGATGAGAGGTTTGTTTTACACAGGAAGATCTTGTTGCATGCAGAGCCACGCACGGGAAAAGACCACCAACGGAGAGGAGAAATACACTAATTTCCCGCATTTAGTAGAAACATTTACACGAAGCTAGTTGGTTGCGCTTTGTCACATATCGAGAATTAAGTCAAGAGAGAGGCATAAAAACAAAACTAGATTTATCTGGACTAGAGATGCTGAAGTATCTCTGTTTTAAAGAAATCTACCAGAATTTGAATCTTATAGAGAGCGTACTCGGTGCAAACTGCGCATTAGGGCCCAGGAAGATGTAGATTCAAATGGAGCTTCGCAATCGCTGGTGGATAAACGAAGAGAACGAAAAGACTCTCACAGGCTGTAACGTGTAGATATATGGAAATAATGACATAGTTTTATTTTAAACCATGCCAGTTGATGTGAATGTTTGTATTAGAATGTTTCCTAGTACCCTCTTATCGGTCGCACTGCAAAGGATAAGCCAGATATGCGAAGGTGAACCTCGCCACAAAATCATCAATTACTTTTGTTTCCATATATCACCAACATGGTCGTACAACCTGTACCCAAGCGCAATCCTCGTATTCATATCATACGCTCATTAATGTGGGTTGTTCATGAATCTTCTTTTAAAAACTCGTCACAGTGCTTAATGCTACAGTTTCCAGGCCTCTCAGGGTTTCTTATACGAGATTCTGATAATGTATAAAATCCTAGAAACAGGTAAGTCTTTGCCCACACTTTTTGTCCCGTGCTGAGCATGCCAGTCGATATACAAGGCCATGGATAAGGCTTCCAAAATGGGATGACAGTATCCACATTGAATGCACACAGTGGTCTTTTTCGCAGAATACGTTTATTCTAATATCACTCGTAACATTTGGAGGACCGTTATCGAGAGTCTTTAGAGTCTGGAGAGTCTAAGAGTCTCAGATAATGAATCCTGAGCCTTGTAGCAAGATGTATTCCTACCAACTCAGCTTTTGTATCTTAGCGCAGTCATGAACTCTCCCGGAATGTTGGTGCTGCAATATGTGTTTTTATATACAACATAACCAGAACCTGCTCTGCACCCAGACTGAAAGGATCCATCAGCGTTGCATTCATATACACTGTTCGGAGTTGAAGATGCCTGATGCTTGCAAGGGTGTATAGCATATCAAGTATAGCAAGTATATCTCTTGCACAGAATATACTGAGTGCCGTCATTTTTCACCGTGATATAAGCCGACCATGTGTGGCCTCACTTACGCGCATATTCACCTGGGTCATGTGTGTGGACGTTACCTGCTGCTAACATCTTCATTATGCGAAATATTGATGTTAAAGCAGATTTCATTGTTTGGTGTGTTATAAGATTACTGATTACTTTACCGTTGATTACATTAACGATGAATGCCGTTCACTTCTTCACATTAAAATAACAAATATTTCGCTGTTATTTTCCACGCGTTTACCTTATTTCAAAAATGTTTTAGTAATTTCCGCGTTTTGTTCCCATGTAAGTAGGTAGCGAGAACAGGTTAGATAAGTGAAATAAACTTTGAAACAGGTGCGGGAATTTACAAATGATATTTATAGAAAATCCAGCAATATTACCGAAACCAAATAATTAACAATGCTAGCCGGATTTCATCATCACACATATTACTGAATTGTTTTCGAATCATTTGCGATTACGTAACACGTACATCTAATGATGTCTCTGGTTTCAACTGTTTGTAATTTATATTAATTGAATTTGGCAAACCCTTCTTTCGTTGACATTACACGCTTGCCGGTTCAGAATATTTGCTTGTTTCTCGGTATTGCAGCGTCAGGATTGAGGTGCTCTTCCGCTCAAGGGCCTCCGAAAATGTCCTCGGCCGTGCAGGGGTTGGGCGAGGGAAACGGAGAGAATTCATCTGTAACTAACCGTTCCGCAGAAGGACACCATACGAATGACTATATGGTTAGTGATAAGTAAATATAGTTTCTCCTGCATATATGGCAAGTAGGAATATACTGAAGACTTTTCCACTTTCTTCTCTTTCTTCCATCTTAAATTTCCAGGTCAGCGAACCCCACGCTTCATTGTATTAATGTATAAAAAAAAAAATCAGTATATGCCAGGCTACACCTCGAATTGATGAGCTCGCCTCGTCACTCGTTCAGGTCCGTTGCTGCCGCCGCCGCTACATAAACACGCGGATTATCCAGCCGAGTAAACCCGAGCAGGAACAAGCACGCCCATGATAGCGCATGTGGTCCGCCATAGCAATCTCAGTGGTTCATTATTTCCGTCTCTGCGATAACTATTAGCGAACCTTTTCGCTCAAAAGTGTTTTCCAAGTTTGTGTATGTATAAGGCGAAGTCTTGTTTGCCTTCTGTGTTTGAGATGTGATTGTTTTTTCTCTCGTTGATCTCCCTGTTTACCCGGTGTGTTTGTCTACTGTTCAGCCTGCCTCTGTGTATGTCTGTAAATGCAGTATGTCTTACGTATCATACAATCAGTAATGTTATCTCGTGAAGTCCTCGTAATTAAAGCCATGTATCTTCCGAAGGAAATGCTTGTCGTAAATATCATGGCAGTTGGGCGCAGGACTTCATTTCGCGTGCCGGAAATGCTGGGTCCTCGTTAGAGCTTGAGTTGTTCCACCTTTCATAACAGTGTTGCTGGAAGAACTTAATGTAGGCAACGTTGGACTTTACACGCAATGCTGAACCTCAGTGACAGACGAGATAATGTTTTCAACGAAACCCGATGGAACGCTGGGAACTGAAATCCAGATATCAGTAATACTTTTGGATAAATAATATCAGGAGGTAAATCTACATTTATTTTCAGATCTGTCCACGATTGCAGTAGAAAAATGATTATATAAAAAAAACGTTGTATATATTCTTAATACACACATATATTGGTATATGTGTATATATAGGTAAAATAAACATGTACATGTGTGTATGTACACATACATACACACACACACACACACACACACACACACACACACACACACACACACACACACACACATATATATGTACATGTTTATATATATATATATATATATATATATATATATATACATATGCATATACATATATATATATATATATATATACAAACATACATATACATACATACATACATACATACACCAAACATGTATAAATAATACATATATAATATATATATATATATATATATATATATATATGTGTGTGTGTGTGTGTGTGTGTGTGTGTGTGTGTGTGTGTGTGTGTTTGTATATATACGCACAAACATATATATGTATATATAAACATATAAATATACGTAAATGTATAATCACACACACACATATACATGCATAAATATATATATATATATATATACATACATATATATATATATATATATATATATATATATATATATGCACACATATATACACAGTTCTATTGTTTTAATCTTATTGCCTATTTGTAGGCTGGACCACTTACTTTGCCTCAGATGTATTTTGTTTTTATAAGAGACACAAAACACCTGATATCTGCACAAACTATGTTAATGTCCAGATCACCAGTTGACCCGTTTAATTTGTCAGCTTGTTCATTGCCATGGATACCAGAGTTCTGTCAGAAATGAAATTTTGAATAAAACACGGCTAGTTTCCACGTAATCCAAAACCATAAAATTTTCTAAGTAGGCCATATCGCCATATCATGTCGTAGACTGTATCTATATCTAAAAATACCGAAAAAAAAAATCTTTAATCGAGAACTAGCAAATAACTGGAATTAAAAAAATGGAATAGCCTACTGTTAATAACTCGTTCCATGACCTTACATAAGCAATTTGTCAATGCAATTGGACGGTAGGAGATGGCGGATCTGGGATTACCTTCTCCTTTCAATGTGGTATGATGTGGGCGAAGTGCCATGAGTTTGGAAAAGTGTAAATCTTCCAAATTTCATTGTACACTTCTAGCAACTTAATCCTGGCATCATGATTTAAGATGCTTTATCATCTCATATCGAATCTTATCGGGGCCTGGGGCCCTAGGCTTCTAGGGCTCAGACAAGCTCATCCATTGTTAGAACTTTAAGAGCAAAATACACTGGACATGTAGTCAAATAAGTGTTATTGATCTTTACTTTGCATGCGACAAATCCTAAAGTAGAACCAATAGTAACTTCAGTGAAAGGGAGGTTATGGTGGATGTTTATGGCGACTCCGCCTCCACCCCTACCCTCTCGATCCTTCCGACACAGATGGTAGTTCCTCAGCGAAACAACTTCATGTGACATGAAGTTGGTTATATCCGAAACGACCTTGTTAGAGACGTTTCTTGGAGAACTATTATATCGGGAGTTACTTTTGATCTAAGACTTCGACAGTTCCACTGTATAATGGTTAACGGGAAAATTACATTTTATGGGGATTGGAAGTGCCTTGTCCACCAGTTTTAATTTTCTTTTTCTGGGAGGGAGGTTCGTCCTCCTCTCCCTCGCTACCCAGGGGCCTCCCATAGGTATTGTCCTGCGTCTCACTGCCAAGGAGACGCCTGGTAGAAGATGATCTGTTCCGAGAAACAGACCAAACACCAGGCGAAGTCCTAACAAGAGTCGCCTGGACGAGAAGGTGCGATCCAAGATTGTGTTTTCGTAGCCTGCATGTCCTGCATCTCGCTGCCAAGGAGACACCTGGTAGTAAATGATCTGTTCCGAGAAACAGACCAAACACCAGGCGAAGTCCTAGTGATCCAAGATTGTGTTTTGGTATCCTCCTTATGATACTGCTGCTTTTGCTGCGTTGATTCAGCATTTTGTTGAATTGTGTTTTTCATTTCTTTAATTTGACACATTCATTCCATAACCGTTTCCTGTAATTCTGCAATTTCTTTGTCTTTAGCAGTTTGCATTGGGACTGTTGTTAGTTGCTACTGAAGCATAGTAAGTATTCTTATCTTCACGGTAACTGACATCATGCCCTCTCATGCATGCTAGTATTTCAGTCTCCTTCAAACTGCTGCATTCCGCAGAGCCAATTTGATGGGGACCTCCACAGTTTGCACACTTGAGAGTGTTCTCAGTACATACAGCAGTGTCATGATCCCCAGCACATTTACCACAAGTAAATTTATTAGTATATTTATCATTGCATCGTAATGAAGTGTGTCCAAATTGGCATCTTTGAATATAAGGTCACACTTGGACACGTTCATATCCAACCGTGACATACTCAGGAATTTTACTTGAAGCAAAAGTAAAAAAGCACAATCCGGTTTTTGTTCGTACATTTCCGTCTTTCTTGGTCATGCAGTTCACATCCACTATGCTTTGGTCCTTCATATTTTCCGGAATTTCACTCTCCGTCACTGTCCTCAAATCCCTGCTAAAGATTACTCCCTTGCAGATATTGGGGCCCATAGAGATAGTTACTTTCACTTTCAAATCATGAATCTGCGTCAGTTTAATTAGGTCCTTCATCAGGGAGCTGAATTGCTCTTTTTCAAGGAGGATACCATCTCGCAATTTCTTGACAAAATCAAAATTGCCGTCTGACCATCAAGGACCTTCTTGATGATGTAGGGGCTCACATTCAAAAGTGATTGATTTTCATTCACGCATTTGACAATCAAATACCTTGCATTCTCTGGAGGGATTTGTCAACAATTGAGGTTCCATTGTTCAAAGTTGTGTTCGTCTTAGGAGTGTTCGTCTTAGGGTCGTTCGCCCTCCTTGAGGAAGAGAAGTGGTAGCCGGGGAATCGATCATGACCAAACCCTAGGCCCGTGCCCGTTGTCCTGGAGGGACCAGATAACTCTTAACTATTGATAATCTGCCTAACAACAATAATTAAGAGAAGAGGGTGGCAGCATCTATCCTCTACTCCCCCCAGTGGTAGCCTGGTTGCGTTCTCCAGTACCAAAGAGGGTTTGAGTTATGTGGAAGACCCCTCCTAACCGCCAATCTTGCCTAATGCGAAGGATGGTAATTTGATGCCCATCCCCCAGGCGAATACAGGAGCCTACAAGGGTACTCCAGTAGGCTGAGGGAAGTCACATGAAGTGAGGAAGAAAATTCAGACAAAAGAAAAAGTGCGCCCAAAGGATGTCCCAGACTACTGGACCTCCCTACCCAGGAGTCAGTGCCCGCAAGGTCTGAGGTGGGGTGCTGACTACCATTACTGCAGTCTCGTGCAATCTGCAAAACAAGGCATTGAAAGTGCAGGCAAAGCACAAAGTGCGAAAAAAGGCTTTGGATCTATCGCTGCTGCATCTGAAAAGAAAGGTCTGAGCTCATCAAATTCTCAAATACGAGTGTCCATAGATATCCATAGCACTAGTTAAAAAAAAAAAAATCCTGCCAATTCAAATCAGGTAAGGTCACAAGGTCTACTAAATGACTCCTTTGTGGCTAAGCACTAGCAGAGCCATCTACGTGCAGAGACATTTCACAAAAAATATAAAATTGAGCATAGTATTTCCCCCATTCTAAATTAATTTTCCCCGACGGCATGGGATATATTCTGCAGTGCCTCCTCATGTCCACCCATGGATACTAGGTACCTTCGGTCCTAGGCTGAACTGTGGAGGCTATTGGAGCAGCAGGAGACCCTAAAGGTATGGAGTCATGGCCAACCGTCATGTGGACACGCATTGGCTTCGTACTAACTCCTGCCCCTGTGCCCCCTGGGGTTAATGGGTGGCTGTGGGGAGGCAGGCCTTGCCAGTCTGCCTCCCCAAGATAATCGTTTTGGCAGCTAAACATATAGTTATTGGTGCTGGTGGAGGGCTAAAGTCCTTCCCACCCAGCAAGTACAGCGGGAACAGGGGTTATCCGTCATCCCATCTGGGTCCCGGCGGCCGCAAACCTGGCGTGAGCCTTGTGGGGGTAAGCCCTAGGGAGCCCTGCAGGCGGATTTTGGGACCTACAGCCAGCCAAGCCCCTCTATATGGGGCGGCGTCAGTAGGGGTGGCAGAGGTGGCGCCCATCTGGAGTGACGGCGCGAGGTTAGACCTCAGGCAGGCTGTCAGGGTGGGGGCTTGGAACGTCTGTTCCTTGCAACAGGACGATCGGTTACCACTACTATCGAGACTTCTCTCTCGGAGGTGAGAAGACCTGGCAGCGGCAAGATTAGTGTGGGTGGCTACACTTATTACTGGTCGGGCCGCAGCGATGGCTACCATCTCCAGGGAGTAGCCATAGCCATCTCTAGCAGACTTCAACCAACGGTAGTAGAAGTCACTCCAGTCGATGAGCATATTATAGGGTTGAGACTGAAGCTTTCATTTAGCTTCATGTTTCTTATTGCTGTGTATGCTCCTACAGATGTATATAAACTTGAGGTGAAAGAGATGTTTTACGCCAAACTTGCATCTGTGACAGTTTTGTATTGTTCTGGGTTACTTCAATGCGGTATTCAGCTGCGATCAAGCTGGCTACGAGATGTCTGTCGGTCCTCATGGTTCAAGAGCTGATGCTGGCAGCGAGAATAGCCTATTTTTCTGTGACTTTGCTAGGTCCCTGAAATTGAAGATTTCTGGCTCCTGGTATCAGTGTCTTGACCCGCATCGTTGGACTTGGTACAGCGATAAGGGTAGTGTGGCCAAGGAGATTGACCACATCCTCGTTAGCACATGATGGAGGATCCTCCAGAACTGCAGGGTGTTTTGAAGTGCCGAGTTCTGTGGAACTGATCATAGCTTAGTTGTGGCTCCTCTCCGGGTCCAATGATCACTCTAGGGTGTTTTGTGTGGACAGATTGAGGGAGAATGAATGTGCCTGGGGGTTTACCGAGGCTATCTCTGGTAGTTTCACAGCACTCATGGGCCTGATGGACTCCATTTTTCTGTGGGACACCTTCAAGCATGAAACGCTTGATGCAGCCCAAGAATCGATTGGTGAACGCCCAAGAGCAATACAAAAATTCCATCTCACAGGAGACACTGGAAGCCACAGATGCTTGTCGTGCAGCTGGATTGTCAGGGGATCGCAACTTGCACCATTCTGTGGTGCGCATGACTAGGTCATTGTTGAGAAGGGATAATGAACAGTTTATCAGTAATCTTACAGAGGAGGTCGAAAGCCATTTCCTAGTAAATGACCTTCGTCCTGCCTACCAAGCCCTAGGAAAGCTGAACTCAAAACCCTCCTCACAGACGACTGCAGTCCACTCAGCAAGTGGCCAGATAATCTCAGATCTTGATAAGATGCTTGTATGTTGGGCTGAGTATTTCGAACAGTTGTCTCAGGTTGATCCACCAACAGTTAACTTGGGGATTCATCTGCCAGACCCACCCATCAGCGAGGATCCACCCTCTCTGACTGAAGTCAGGGGGTTGATTTCCAAGCTGAAGAGTGGTAAAGCAGCAGGTGTTTGTGGTATCCCAGCTGAATTGTTATAGGCTGGTGGAGAACCTGTGGCAAAGGGCTTGGATGCAGTCCTGTCTGCCATCTGGCAGACTGGTACCCTTCCCCCTGACTTGCTGAGGGGTACGGTCATCCCTCTCGGGAAGGTGAAAGGGGATCTGTGGGACTGTAGCAATCACAGAGGCATTACACTACTCAGTATACCAGGCAAGGTACTCATGTTCATCCTACTGAGACGTATCAGAGACCACTTGCTGAGGCACCAGAGGCCGGAGCAATCTGGATTCACCCCTGGTAAGTCTACAATAGACCGCATCCTGGACTTCGAGTCATTGTAGAGCGCCGTCGTGAGTTCGGACATGAGCTGCCCGCAGCTTACGTCGACCTCAAGAAAGTGTTTGATACGGTGCATCATGAATCACTCTGGGAGATCCTGAAGCTAAGAGGAATTCCAACAAGATTGTTGGATTAATAGCAAACCCGTATACACGCACTGAAAGTGCTGTAAAGTGTGGTGGGGGCCTGTTGAGCTTCTTCCCTGTTAGTTCAGGTGTGAGGCAAGGGTGTGTTCACTTTTCAACACTTGCATGTATTGGATACTAGGTAGAGCTACTGTCCAAAGTGTCTGTGGAGTAACTCTGGGCAATATAAAGGTTACAGACCTTGACTTTGCTGATGATGTTGCCGTGCTCTCTGAATCTCTGGAAACCCTAGTGGCGGCTCTTGATGTATTT
>NC_061830.1:22524823-22529823 GCF_019202785.1 Penaeus chinensis
ATAATGATAACAACAACAAAATTGATAATAGTGATAATGATGATAAATATG
Organism: Penaeus chinensis; assembly: GCF_019202785.1. Taxonomy (NCBI): domain Eukaryota; kingdom Metazoa; phylum Arthropoda; class Malacostraca; order Decapoda; family Penaeidae; genus Penaeus; species Penaeus chinensis. The sequence goes on from NC_061830.1 coordinate 22,524,875, forward strand.
ATAATAGTAATAATATTAATAATGATAATGGGTGGGTGCTTCATGCTCAGGGTGATGTGAAGCGATGGTGTGGTAGCCCAGATAGTGTTAAGTGCTTGCATTCCTTCTAGTGCGAAAATGGGAGCAGCTCTGTATAAGCCTCCCCAGCCAGTTCACAGCCTTTCTGTCATCGAGACTCCTGCAGTGCCTCCTCGTGGCCACCCGTCGAAACTGTGCACCTTGCCTGATAGGCAGGGTCATCCACAGGGAAACGAGGTAGGTGCCAATATAGCCTGAGCCATGGCCCACCGGCGTGTGGACACGCCCTGGCTCTGTATCAACTCCTGCCCCTCAGCCACCCTGGGGAAATGGGGGGTTCAGAGGAGTTAGGACTTACCAGCCCTCTACTCCCCAGATAACTCACCGGCAGCGACCGTAATGATTGGATATGCTGGGGGGACGTTTCTCCTACCCAGCAACAAAGGCGGGCTGTGGGTCTCGTTGTAAGGGCTTATGTTGAGCCGCAGGATGGGAGTTAGAGCTACATGTCCTGCCTGTGCTCTGGCAGGCGCTTACCTAGCACGAGGCCTATGGGGCAAAGCCTAAGGGAACCCTACAGGCAGACCTTGGTCCCCACAGCCTACTGACCCCCTTTATTTGAGGCAGCGTCTGTGGGGGTGGCAGAGGTGGCGTCCATCTGGAGCGAACCGCCCGAGGCTTAACCTCAGGCAAGCTATCCAGGTAGGTGCTTGGAACATCCTGTCCTTGCGGTAGGATGAGCGGTTACTGCTGCTATCAAGGGGACTGGAGCGGTTGGGAGTTGAGGTGGCTGCCCTCTTGGAAGTGAGAAAACCTGGCAGCGACACAATCAGTATGGGTAGATATACCTATTACTGGTCGGGCCGTAGCGATGGTCACCATCTCCAGGGAGTAGCTATAGCCATCTCCAGCCGACTCTAACCCTTGGTAGTTGAGGTAACACTTGTTGATGAGCATACTATGGCATTGAGACTGAAGCTTGCGTTTGGCTTCGTGTCTCTATTTGCTGTGTACGCTCCTACCGATGTTTGCAAATTCGATGTGAAAGAGGTGTTCTATGCCAAACTCGCGCCAGTGGCAGACAATTGTCCCCGGTGAGACACATGCAGTATCCAGCTGTAATTGAGCTGGCTACAAGATGTCTATCAGCCCCTATAGCTCGGGAACTGATCCCGGTGGCAAGAACAACCTTCTTCTCTGGGACTTTGCTAGGTCCCTGAGAATGAGGAATTCTGGCTCCTGGTATCAGTGCTCCAACCTGCATCACTGGATATGGCATGGCTATATGGGTACTGTGGCCAAGGAGTACGACCACGTCAATATAGGATCCTTCAGAATTGCATGGTTTACCGGAGTGCCGAGTTCTGTGGCACTGACCATAGGCTGATAGTGGCTACCCTACAGGTACACTTCAAAACTCCTTATCCCTGCAGTGGCCCCTCTAGGGTGTTTCAATTGAACAGACTGAGGGAGGAGGAGTGTGATCATAGGTTTGCCATGGCAGTCTCTGATCGATTCACAGAACTTGAAAACATGATGGACCCAGTTGCTCTGTGTGAGTCCTTCAAGGACCAAATGCTTGAAGCAGCTCAGGAGTCCATTGGCGTACGCCCGAGGACAAGGCAGAATTTCATCTCCCCAAAGACATTGGAGGCCACTAAAATGTGTTGCTAGGCTGAATGGCAATCAGGACGTGTGTCACCCTTTGGTACATAGAATGGTTTCACAGAGAGACAACCTGATGGGCAGGGTCATCCACAGGAAAACGAGGTAGGGGCCAATATAGCCTGAGTTGACGATCCTGGATTATGCATGTAACAGGTCTCAGCCAGTCTCACGATGTAGCCGTCGGTTCGACACGTGGTCCTACCAGCTGTACCCTATGATCCAGTGAAGAAACTTGTTACAAAAGGCGTCAAGGCGCTAGATAGCGTCCAGGTTTTGCTTCCATACATTAAAACTGGCAGTATCAAGGCCTTGAAGATGCGGAGCTTGGTCCTTCCGTATAGGTACCAACATCTCCAAATGCTCTTGTTGATCGAGTTCATGGCTCCTGCTGCCAGACCAATCCCTCTACTGACTTCTTGGTCTGACGGCCTAGAGTTATGGACTACGCTACCAAGGTGTGTAAAAATACTAATAATGATAATGATAACGATAATGTGAAGAATAATGATGATCATAACGAAAACAATAATCAAGATAGTAAAAATGATAATAATAAAAATGATAATGATAATGATAATCATAATAACTTCCTGATTATTTCACTGAATCAGTCAATATAGCCCTTCCATAAAATATTTCGTTTATTAGAGTTAGGCTCGATTCCTAAGAATCATAAAATGCACTAGTTTTTGCTTGGAAAATAGATGGCAAATAGTTTATAAACCGGAACCATATGTTGAGAACGGGAGCAAAAGCTATGACCATACCTTTCCTAGCCATTCCATATTGCCTCATCCAAGTTCCCATTTCTAACATTTGAGTTGTCTGTCATTTGCAACTTTTTCCCCTGTTAATGGATGGCTGTTTGAAACAAAATCAAACAAATGTAGGAAAGTTACAACTTATTAAAAGCGACGAGGCTCAAGTGATGTTACTAAAAGAGTCTATTTTGCAGATAACACGTGTGGAAAATCTTCAGGTGTTTACTCCTGCCAGGGAAGTATCAATAGATAATTTTTACCTTATTTTCCTCCTCTTTTTTCTATTCCCACACTTCGTCTCACTCTCTTCTATGCTGTCCATTTAATCGTTCCATGGATGAGTCTATTTTCTTTCGCACGTAGATTTGCAACGAAAATCACCATGGCTTCATCCCCAGCAGTGTTTTATATTCAGGGGAAGTTCTCGTCCCGCCCCGCAAAGCGATGGTGTTTCTTAATACGCTTACTTCCACCCCCCTCACGCAGCGTAGATTGTTTCCCTTGGGACACATCTCTTTCACCCCTGGGATTCTTTCTCGTTTGGGTTTCCACAACGGGGATTCACAAAAGAGCGATTGCTTTCTTCCTTTTTCCCACAATAGCTGATTTCAGAACAAAGGAAATGCTTAGCCTGTTACAGCTATGTAGTGCGCCTCTTTCATTAAAAAATAAGGTAAAAATTAATTGACAAAAAAATATTTTTAGTGCATTTTTACATGAGGAGTTTCCCTCCCCTTCAGCTTCAGACATTTTTTATGTTAAATTCCTGTGCAGCACTATAGTTTTGTTTTGCCTTAGCTCCTCCTTCTGTAGAATTTATAGTTAACCTTATTCCTGGTGTTCCATTCCACACCTTTTACCTTCTGACAAAGTTGCAGCCTGTCAATCAGCACTGATCTTTATACATGTTGCTCTCTCCGTTCTGTTGATTTGCCACGATTAAATGTGACAAGATGAGAATGGCCACTGGTCTTTAATCTGGTTTTAACAACCGCAGTCCTTCCCTTCCTTTCCGCTGAGGACACCCCCAGTCCCCATCACTGCCTCCTCCCCAGTCCCCAACACTGCCTTCCCCCTACTCCCCATCGCCGTCTGCCCTCTCCCAGTCCCCATCACTGCCTTTCCCCCAGTCCCCATCAATACCTTCCCCTCAGTTCCCATCACTACCCCCCCAGTCCCCATCACTACTTCCCCCATTCCCCATCACTACCTCCCCCAGTCCTCATCACTACCTCCCCCACCCCCCAGTCCCCATCACTGCCTTCCTTCATCTAGCCCCATCACTGTCTACCTTCCAGTCCCCCAGTCCCCATCACTACTTCCCCCCAGTCCCCATCACTGCCTTCCCCTCAGTCCCCATTACTACTTCCCCCCAGTCCCCATCACTGCCCCCCCCCCCAGTCCTCATCACAGCGTTCCTCTCAGTCCCCATCACTGCCTTCCCCTCAGTCCCCATTACTACTTCCCCCCAGTCCTCATCACTGCCTCCCCCGCCCAGTCCTTATCACAGCGTTCCCCTCAGTCCCCATCACTGCCTTCCCCCCAGTCCCCATCACTGCCTGCCTTCCCCTAGCCCCACCACTGCCTCCCCGAGTCCCCATTACAGCCTTCCTCTCAGTCCCCATCACTGCCAAACCCCCACTCCCCCTCACTTCCTGTCTTCCCATAGTCCCCTTCACTGCCTGCCCACCATCCCTAGGACGCGCCCTCCCCTTCCCTCTCCTGCACCAAAGAGATCTCTTCCCTCCCAATGATAACTTCCTGCCTTCCTTTCACGACTCTAGACTCCAAGTTCTGCCCCACTAGTTTCTTAATCCTCTTTTGTAAGTTATAAATCTTGTTTCGGCAAGTTCTAAGTCGCTGTTTTAGTTCATAGTCCGACATATGATAAATCCCTTAAATTGCACATATCTCATCCTGCTAACTAAATTTCCCAGCTTTCATTTACTAAACTCCTAATCTATATTTCAGAGTCTGTCATAATTCTGCTTTTTAACGTATCCTTCATTTCTATTCAACATGCAATCTTTTTCCTCTACGTAATAATTCCTATCTCTGATCATATTTCCTCTTCCTCGGGGCCGTATCTCACTTCTTTTGGCATGATAGTTCTGCTCATATCACGAGGTTCTCAATTAAGGAGCCCAGTGCTGTCGATTCCTTTAACTTTCGGCCCGTTATCCCTCTCCTTTCTAGGCCGCCTTGCGTAACATATTCCCCAGCGCGGTTCCTCTCCCTCCACAAATGGTGGTGTCTTATTCTTTCCAATATGAAGACTTATCTTCAGTCGCGGCTCCCCTCCCGGGCCTGCGTTGAGTGCCCTACAAACCCGCGGCTCTCCTTCCATCCGAAAGCTAAGTGACGTGACACGGCTGGAAGGAGGACAGGTTCAGGCGATTCGGCGGGTGTTTCCGATGAGGCACGGTAGCGCCATCAACGCGATAGACACTATGGGTTCAGGTCCATCATATTTCCCAACCTGCATCCTTTTGATACCATGAT
>NC_061830.1:22539823-22552323 GCF_019202785.1 Penaeus chinensis
ACTCTCATATTAACTTGAACGTTTTAGTAAGCCATTTTTTGTATACAGTACAAGCACAACCAGCTTTGTATCCAGACTGTACGGATCCGTCAACGTAACACTCGTATACATCATCGCCCATAGACTGTGTGTGTTCCTTCACCGTTGCTAATGCAATTTGTTGTAACACGCAGTTATGTACACTATTTTTTTTTTTTTTTTTTTTTTTTGTGGTAGACACGTAAGGTGCACGATCAATTTTGAATTTTTCCAAGGTGGAATGGATGGTTCATGGAGATTTTGTGTATTAGAGGGCGCGCGTGTGTGTGATTAGTCACACTGCTTGCGTGATTTTATGCTGCATTTGTTTTTGGAAGTCTGAAAGATACAAGGGTTCCCTCAGAGCTTTGACCCCAAATATAGTGGGAAAAAATATTATTCTATCAGAGATGGATGATAGGTTAAGTTCCGACCTCATGTTTACTATCCTTGCTGTTCTCGGGGCGCCGAGGATAATCCTCATGGCTTCATTTTGCACTACCTCCAAGATATTTATTTCTGATTCGTTACACTGCAACAAGTGCAGTGCATGGTACAGTACTTATTCAATTATCCGGCCTTCTCGGGACACGAAATTTCAAGATGCGTGCGGATAATCCGAAATTCCGGATAATCGAAAATATACGAATAACGGCAGAAACCAGCTTAAATAAACAAGATTAGTTTTGTGAAACTTTATATCAAAAGCACACATTACAAACTAACACACTAAATACTCTCAAAATATAAATGAATCTTTGGCTGAATGCCTCACGCTTACTGGCGGCCATTTCCCGCAACTGGACCAGAGTGTTTGAAAGGGATGCCTCTGGTTGCCTTCAAGCCATGTGAGACATTTGTCAAGCATATTCACAAACTGACAAGGAAACGGGCAAATCAGCCAGATTTAAATCTACTGAAATCGTCTAATTTTATCAATGTTCAACGTAAACAGGCGGAAATCTTCAAATGGGCTTATCGTTTGTTTATCTTTTAAAATGATGCCATTCACACATGTGTGATACTGTTTTGGAAACTCTCTGGATACAGTTACTCAAGCTGTGTTTATTTTTCATGCAATTATCTTTTCACTTTAAATTTTGACTACTTGTTTCTACCTACTATTACTTAAATTTATTGCCACAAAATGATAAATAAATTCATACAGAAACAGGAATTACAGAGCCAGATGTAATTTTTAGTTTCTTTGCAAATTATGCTAAAATGAGCAAGGGGGCAAAGGGTGCGCCAATGTTGGCAAGAACTAAATTATCTTAAAAAAAAAAAAAAAAAAAAAAAAAAAAAAAAAAAAAAAAAAAAAAAAAAAACGCACCCAAAATATTATCAAAAATGGTAAAAACTTTTCATAAAGTTTTTCACATTTTTTATGGACCGGATAATCGAAGTCCGGATAAACGAGGGTCGGATAATTAAATAAGTACTGTAGTCTACAATTGATCTTATAAAAGCCATGTATAACAGTCTAGCAAGCTTAACATTGATGCCATGTTCTCTTCCAACAAGAACTTTCAACGGTTTCAGTCTCTCCCAGAGTCTTTTTCAGGGAAAGGATCAGGTCTGGATCATTTATGTTCACCCCGAGATATTTATATTTATGACACATGTCAAGCTCTTGGTCACCTATGCGAAAAGTGGGTAGGGGTGTGATACATGGATTGAGAGCTATTGTTTTCTCATTGGAGATGACTAATCCACACTCATGAGCCCTAGTTGTGAGTTTGTCGAGAATTATTTGCATCCTCTCTTGTGATGCTTTGACATATATGTCATCAGCATAGCATATAATGGATTCACCATCCCCAAGTGGAATATCTGCCACCAGCTTGAGCAGGACATTGAACAACATAGGGCTGAGAACTCCTCCCTGTGGCGTCCCAAGTTTGTAAGATTGTGAAGTGGAACTTCTCACTCCCCTGAACAAGACACTTGCAGCTCAATAATTTACCCCGGATGCCAAAGCTTACTAGTATAATTTCTTTGTTTGCAATGTCAAAAGCTGACTCAAGGTCAAGAAAAACAGTGTGCTTTCCTGGATTAGAGTTTGAGTAGTACTCTGCAAAGCAATGTTGTGTGCCGATATGAATCCGTACAGTCTGTGAGATAATTTACCTTGCAACCTGTACCTGAGTCTGTTCAAAATTATCCTTTCTAGAACTTTGCATACACATGAGGTTAGTGAGATTGGGCGGTATATATCAGTGTTTGGTTTCGGTATAGGGATGATTAGACTGCGCGTCCAGAGGCCAGGCAGAATACCTTGTGACAAACTTAACCTGCACAGGTGCAAAAGGGGATTACCAGGTACCTGAGCTATAAGGCGGAGGACACTATAGGTAATTCCATCTTCACCTGGTGCAGACGCTTTTCCTTTGAACAGTGCATTGTTCAGCTCCCACTCAGTAATCTCAGCAAAGTCTGAAGGGTCTGTCTCAGAACATCCAATCTCAATGGAAAATTTACGTGCAATTTTAGACTGACTAAGGTGGTTCTGAATATTTGTGGGAAGTGAGCTCAATTTGAACGCTCCAGCCCATTGACTAAGGAGCATGTCTGCTTGAGCAAGAGGACTATGGAACTGTGGGGTGTTAGTTCTTTTGCCTGAGAGTCGATTATTTTTTTTCCAGACCTCAGACATTGAGTTGTTATTGTTAATGCTTTGTAGGAACTGTTCAAAGTGTTCTTTTCTGAAATGAGTTTTTAAATCCCGTAAATTTCTGTTACCCCTAAGAAACTGAATAAGATTGTCACGTGTATTGCCCTGCTTGTAGATATCACAAAGCTCCTGAACTCGCTTTTGTTCCCTTAATAGTGTAGGGTCACTGACCCACTTAGGTTGTTTTAGGCGTTGTGAAATGTTGCTCTATAAGGTTTTCTTTGGACAGATCCAGGTGTTGTAGTAATCAGTGACCATGGAGAATTTATCAATACTCGTTACTGTGTAATCGTTATACCAGTCATAAATACGTGATTTAAAGTGGTGCTCAAGGTAAGGAGGAATAGAGATTTTAAGCCTATTTCTTTTTTGCAGATAGACTATTATCAACAGCGTATCTCGTTACTATTGCAAAGTGGTCACTGATTAGCTCTGTTGCAAGCATGCTTCTGACGTTTCCATGCACAAGATCCCTTCCTATTACATAATCTAGCCTGCCCCCCCGCTACGTGAGTTTCCCTGTCTGTATCATATACGGTCATAAATCTATTGTTCACAAAATTTCGGAACTCTTCGCCATTTTCATTGCATTGACTGTCTCCAAATGTATAATGTCTAGCATTAAAATCCCCCATGCATATTGTGCCGTGATTCTGAAAGTTGGGCAGTGAATCAGTTTGAAACTATCTACACCTTGCGTATACATTGTACAGAGAGAAAAACCCAGAGGCTGTTCGAATATGTAAATGCTGATATTGCACATTATTGTCATCAGACTTCTGCACCAACTTATGTGGTATGGTGTCACTGACATAAGTCAATAGGCCTGTCATCCCTGTGTTCGTATAGGAGTGATACCCTCTAATTCTAGGGGCGGTTTTTATTTTAGTGGCTGATGTGAAGGGCTCTTGTAGACAGATAACGTCAACATTATGGTTATGAATGTAGTAGAGCAAGTCATTAATTCTACGGTTGACACCACATATATTCCATGAGAGAAACGTAATTATTTTCTTGTCCCCCATCACACCCTATGATTAGCTGATTGGTCAAATTTGTGTTTGATGAAGCCCGTTAGTTTGCATATTTCTTGTACAGCATTACATATCTGTGCTGCATCTTGTTTATTTACACCGATTCTGCGCGCTTTCCTCATATTGATATTATACGTATAATCCTGCATATTTCCATCGGCGTTGTTTTCACTGTTACTGTCGTCACCATTTTTAGATGATTCGTCGATGGTATCTTGAGTAATAACATTATCACAGAACTCATTCGTATTTTCGACATCACTAACATCATTCATATTTTCCCTGTCTACTACCCGATCACTTTTTATTTCCATAATCATTTTTCTCATTTCAACAAGCTTTTGCCTGAGTCTTTCATTCCTATTTTCAACATTACTAACGTCATTAAAAAGCATATTTTCCCTGTCTACTCCCCGATCACTTTTTATTTCCATAATAATTTTTCTCATTTCAGCGAGTTCTTGTCTGAAGCTTCTTATTCTTTCATTTCTTTCCATAGACTTTCTACTTTTCCGCTCCTCTGGTCCATTCACTACCGCCCTTCTCTTTGCCTCTCTTCTCTGCGATCCATCGATTCATCTTTGCTTTTAAATAACCTTGTCGCTCCTCAAATTCAGTACCTTGATTTATATGCCCTATATATGTGTGTATGTATATATGTATACACACACACACACACACACATACACACACGCGCGCGAGTGTGTGTGTGTGTGTGTGTGTGTGTGTGTGTGTGTGTGTGTGTGTGTACATACATATTGATGATTGATTCGGTTTTACTCCGTGACAAGGGTTAGGACAGTACTTTCTTTCAAAGAACGGGCAGGTACCGACCGTTGGCCCGAGTGGATGCCCTTCCTATATATATATATATATATATATATATATATATATATATATATATATGTGTGTGTGAGTGTGTGTGTGTGTGTGTGTGTGTGTGTGTGTGTGTGTGTGTGTGTGTGTGTGTGTGTGTGTGTGTGTGTGTATACCATATATATACATATATATGTGTATATATGTATATCTATATATATACATATATGTATGAATGTATACGTATACATATACATATATATGTATATTTCATCATCATCATCAGCCTGAATCAATCCACTGCAGGACGTAGGCCTCTCCCAATCATTTCCAACTTTGTCTTGCGTTTTTTGTTTCCAGTCTTGGCCCCCAAATTTCGTTATTCCGTCACGGCATCTTGTCACTGGTTTGGCCCTTGGCCTCTTTATGTTATCTATAGCCAAGTATATCTTCCACTTTTGTCTGTTCTCTGGTCCACGTCGCCCTCATCTGATTCCTTAGGCTAATTCTCAGCATCAACCTCTCCGTTGTTGGTCATAACTGGGAGGACGCATTTGTTAAAGACCTTTCTTTCTAAACATAATGGCAAGGAGGCTCTTCCTATGCTACTGTATCTGCTGAAGGTGCTCCAGCTTAGACTAATGCGTTTCTTAATTTCCACTTCGCTAGGTGTGTTTGTCTGTACGCGTTGCCCTAGATATATATACTTGTCCATTACCTCTAGATAATGAACAAGTATATATATTTCCTCAATATTTCCCCAAGGCAAGCTGTAAACAGTTTTGGTGACAGAGTATCACACTGTCTAACACCTTTTTTAATTGGCATTTTATCAGCTTCCGTATGGAGATTGATGGTTGCTGTCCCATTTTCATATATATATATATATATATATATATATCATCCAATATTTGACAATATACCTCCTCTATTCCCTGTCTTCGAATAGCTTTTAATACTTCTGGTATTTGTACAGAGTCAAATGCCTTTTCGTAATCGATGAATGCCCTACACATGGGTTTCCTGTATTTGTTTATTTTTTTCATTTATTGAGCATGTGGATGTGGTCTGTTATTGAGAATCCACTGTGGAAAACTGCCTGTTCTCTTGCTGGTTAGAATCCAGACTGTCATAGATGCGAGTTGTGATAACTTTCGTGAACCTTTTGTAAGTAACTGAAAGGAGGCTTATGGGTCAGCAGTCTTTTGGATCTCTACTATCCCCCTTTTTTTGTATCAAAATAGTTGTTGCATTTTTCAGGTTTTCGGGTTTTTTTCCGTTGAAAATGCATTTGTTGAAAAGATTGGCTAGTGCCATAGTTGCAATTTCTCCTCCATAAGGTCTTTGCTAATTCCGTCTTCACCTGCTGATTTCCCTCTCTTCATGCCTTTAGGTGCACTTTTTATTTCTTTTGTTGTGATGTTAGGTACGTTTCTAGTTACCGCGTTCGCTTCTATCAGTAGCTGTTCATATGAGTTGTATAGATTCCTTCCCCGTCTGGTTTCTTTATTGCATACATTTGATTTCTCCCTATTCCGAGTCTCCTTTTAGTTGTTTTCATCCCTCATTTATTATTTGAGTATTGAATTTTCGAACATCTCTCTTCTTTTTAACTGTAGTCTTTGATGGTTCAGCTAATTATATTTTGTTCCCGTTTGACGATACTTTCATGACCTAATGTTTTTTGCATCTAGTTTCTACCGAGAACTTGCTGGAGCTTTGCTTAACGTTCTTATCGCCTACTTTAAGTGCAGCTTCCTTTATTATACCAATGAACTGTTTGTTAATTTGGTCAATGTTGAGATCTTCGTCGCTGAGAAATGAATGTCTGTTTTTGGATGTTAAGGTTAAATTCTGTTGCTATGGTCTTCAAGTTAGCTAAATTTGGCCACGGTTTTCGAATGAGGTGTAATTTCATTTGGCCTCTGACCATTCTACGGTCGTTGTCAACATTTACTTTATTAATAACATCCGCATTTTTTACTATATCTCGCCTATTTGAAATTATGAAGTCAATTTCTTTTTTTATGTCAGATGATGACTTCCATATCCACTTCTGCTCTAGTATTTTTTCGAAGAATGTATGCATGATATTTAGTGGTCGAGCCCCCGCAAAATCTTCTAGCTTTTTGCCTGTGATTCCCAACTACGATTTCTCCCTCTGTCTTTTTACCTATTTTGGCATTAATATTTACCATATTTCTTTATTACTGTGGCTGCAGGTTGGAATATTGACTTAAACAATCTTAAGGCTGTACATGATGTTTATTTTTATTGTTACTGAGCCATTCTTTCACTTATACTATAGAATTCCATGATATTCTTTTCTAAATGTATTTGAACTGATAAACCTACCCCTGATTTCTGCTTGCTAACCTGGGTTTTACCTCTCACGTAGAGAACGTGTCCATCATTTAGTATCTTCTGTTCATCGCCTAGTCTTCTAACTTCATCATCATCATTTTGGGGTTAACGCCGGCAGGGGTGCATAGCCGCATCTACCTTTCGTTTCCACCTATGAGGGTCCCTCATGGCGAGCCGTCAGGCAGGGGCCCGGCCCATCACTAGTTCCCCACGACAGGTTTGCTCGATCTGCCCAAGTTACGACCTTCTCGGTCGTCCCACAGGCCTCCTCCATCCAGGGTTGTCTCGGACAGAGATAACCGGGTGGGCAGGATCCTCCTGCGGGAATCGAGCCAAATGGCCATATAGCCTGAGTTGGCGATCACAGATTGTGCAAGTAACAGGTCCTGTACCGGTCTCACGGTGCAGCCGATGGATGGACACATGGTCCCGCCAACTGTACCCCATGATCCAGTGCAAGGATCTGTTACAAAAGGCATCAAGACGAGATTCCAGAGCACAAGATAGTGTCCAAGTTTCACTACCATAGAGTAAAACTGGCAGTATCAGGGCCGTGAAAACACGTAACTTGGTCCTTCTGCACACATATCCAAATACTCTTGTCGAGAGATTTCATGACCCCTGCTGCCAGGCCAATCCGTCTACTGACTTCTTGGTCTGACAGCCGAGAGTCGTGAAATGCACTACCGAGGTATGTAAAGCTCTCTGTGACTTCGATGTTTTCACCGCAAGCACGTACCGACTGCACAGGGTCTCCTAGTAGGCCCCCAAAATCCTGGATCTTGGTCTTGGTCCAGGAAACCTCTAGCCCCAGGGGCTTCGCTTCATTGCTAAATGCATCAAGAGCCGCCAGTAAAACTGGCAGTATCAGGGCCTTGAAAACACGTAACTTGGTCCTTCTGCACAGGTACCGACATATCCAAATACTCTTGTCGAGAGATTTCATGACCCCTGCTGCCAGGCCAATCCGTCTACTGACTTCTTGGTCTGAGAGCCGAGAGTCGTGAAATACACTACCGAGGTATATAAAGCTCTCTGTGACTTCGATGTTTTCACCGCAAGCACGTACCGACTGCACAGGGTCTCCTAGTAGGCCCCCAAAATCCTGGATCTTGGTCTTGGTCCAGGAGACCTCTAGCCCCAGGGGCTTTGCTTCATTGCTAAATGCATCAAGAGCCGCCACTAGGGTTTCCAGAGATTCAGAGATAACGGCAACATCATCAGCAAAGTCAAGGTCTTTAACCTTGATATTGCCCAGAGTTGCTCCACAATGACTTTGGACAGTAGTTCTACCCAGTATCCAATCCATGCAAGTGTTGAAAAGTGTTGGTGCAAGAACACAGCCTTGCTTCACACCTGAACTAACAGGGAAGAAGCTCGACAGGCCCCCACCACACTTTACAGCACTTACAGTGCCTGTATACAGGTTTGCTATTAGTCCAATAGTCTTTGTTGGAATTACTCTTAGTCTCAGGATCTCCCAGAGTGATTCGCGATGCACTGTGTCAAACGCCTTCTTGAGGTCGATGTAGGCTGCGAGCAGCCCACGTCCGAACTCACGACGGCGCTCTACAATGATTCAAAGCGCCAGGATGCGGTCTATTGTGGACTTACCAGGAGTGAATCCAGATTGCTCCAGCCTTTGGTGCCTCAGCAGGTGGTCTCTGATACGTCTCAGTAAGACGTGCGCGAGTACCTTGCCTGGTATACTGAGTAATGTAATGCCTCAGTTATTGCTGCAGTCCCACCGATCCCCTTTCACCTTCCAGAGAGGGATGACCACACCCCTCAGCAGGTCAGGGGGAAAGGTGCATGCTTGCCATAGGTTCTCCACCAGCCTTTAACAATTCGGATGGGATGCCACAAACACCTGATGCTTTACCACTCTTCAGTTTGGAGATCACCCCCCTGACTTCAGTCAGGGAGGATGGATCCTCACTGATGGGTGGGTCTGGCAGAGGAGTCTCAACATTACCCACATTCATGTTAACTGTTGGTGGATCAACCTTATACAACTGCTCAAAATACTCAGCCCAATGCACATGCACCCCATCAGGATCTGAGATTATCTGGCCATTTGCTGAGCGGACTGCAGTCGTCTGTGAGGAGGGCTTGGAGTTCAGCTTTCTCAGGGCTTGGTAGGCAGGACGAAGGTCATTTACTAGGAAATGGCTTTCGACCTCCTCTGCAAAATTCCTGATAAACTGTTCCTTATCCCTTCTCAAAAGTGACCTAGTCCTGCGCACCAGAGAACGGTGCAAGTTGCGATCCCCTGACAATCGAGCCGCACGACAAGCATCTGTGGCTTCCAGTGTCTCCTGCGAGATGGAATTCTGTCTTGTTCTTGGGTGTTCACCAATGGATTCCTGAGCTGCATCAAACGTTTCACGCTTGCAGGTATCCCACATAAGAACAGGGTCTGTCAGGCCCTCGAGTGCTGTGAGATGACCAGAGATAGCCTCGGCAAACCCCCGGGTACACTCGTCCAGCCTCAATCTGTCCAAATGAAACACCCTAAGTTGTTCATATGGGCGATGGGGGGTTCTAAAGTGAACCCGAAGAGTAGCCACAACTAATCTATGATCAGTTCCACAGAACTCGGCGCTTCAATACACCCTGCAGTTCTGGAGGATCCTCCACCGAGTGCTAACGAGGATGTGGTCGATCGCCTTGGGCACACTACCTGTACCGCAGTACCATGTCCAACGATGCGGGTCAGAACGCTGATACCAGGAGCCAGAAATCCTCAGTTTCTGGGACCTAGCAATGTCACGGAAAAGGAGGCTATTCTCGCTGCCAGCATCAGCTCCTGAGCCATGAGGACCGACAGACAACTCGTAGCCAGCTCAATCACAGCCGGATACCGCATTGAAGTCGCCCAGAACAATACGAATATTTCGCCAAGGACATCTGTCTGCCACAGATGCAAGTTTGGCATAAAACATCTCTTTCACCTCAAGTTTTTTGCATTGTGGGTTTTTCTATATATGTACATATATATATATATATATATATATATATATATATATATATATATATATATATATATATAATTTATTCATTTATGTAGAAAGATACATATATATACGTATATAGACAGTTGGAGAGAAAGAGATTGATAGATAGATAAATAAACAGACAAATAGATAGACAGATGGAGAGAGAGAGAGAGAGACTAGATATGAATATATAAAGTTATATGTACACACTGGAATTTATCGTGTATTTATTCTTGCATATTAAACTTTTCTCACCAAAGGCTGATAAAACACTTGTGTAAGATACAACTAATCTTCTTTTTCCTTTTTTTTTTTTTTTTTTTTTACATACAGCCGATGTACCTTTATCAAGGTACAGCTGGATTTATAAACTCAAACAGACACGTACAGATCTGACAGATTAAATGTAACCAAAGTTTTTTTAAGCAAGCAACAACTGTAGAAAAAAGAAGAAAATGAAGATAATATTATCGAAAAAGACTGATCACGGCTTCAGCAAATCTCCCGGCTGGATCGTAGAGAGTGGAATGAAGGAGCAAATACTCGCAGGAGGAGCTTAACTTGAGATTATCTTTCGAAGTTTGTCCTGCGATTAGGACAAAACATGAAAGAACAGTAAATAAGTAGATAAATAAGGAAATATTGGAATAAACAATAGATAGATAAACAGATATTTCGACACTGAGAAATGTATGTGAATGAAATGTTATTAGGGTTTTACATTTTCGTTTTTTTTTTTTTTATGTCCGTTTTTATTATAGCAGCGCCGTAAGAAGAGTAAATGAAGGGCCTCACACCTTTCCCTCGAAACCCGTTCTCGCATCTCTCTCAGCACGCACTCGAGGTTTTCTCTGAGGCGAGCACCAGGGTATAAAGATTCTGGATGATTTGATTGGTCTAGAGGCACTAGACCAATCAAATGTTTCCTAAGGAAGTGTTTAAAGTATGGTATGTTTGTATATACATGCGCACACACACACACACACACACACACGCACACACGCACGCACGCACGCACGCACGCACGCACGCACGCACGCACGCACGCACGCACGCACGCACGCACACACACACACACACACATCCACACACACACACACACACACACACGCGCGCACACACGCACGCACGCACGCACACACGCACACACAGAATGAAAGAAGAGGCAACGAAGGAACAAAATGGAATAAAGGCAGCTAAAACAATTTCAGCGAGAGTACCACATACATCTAGATGTGTGCTGGACCTTAAGAGGCGCTCGTGGGTCCGAGGGTTTCATGTCCAAAAGGTCAAAAGCCTTGAAATGAAAGGGAAAATAGTACTGCGATAGCCAGCACAGCACCGAAAGGTCACGTGACTTGCACGTCATGTCTTTGGGATGACCATATAAAGTCAGCCTGGGCTATTTTATAATATTTCTTTCTTCATTACTTTTTCACGCATAAAAGAGTATATAGAAATTCAAAATTGCACATATGATCACACTTTCATGCATACAAATATATGCTCTCACAAGCATACACACGCACGAGCATACCATTACACATGCATACAAATGCTGGGACATTTATTCTTGACGTGTCTGATACTATTCCTTTAAACCCCTTCTACACATGAAGCATCTGACGGGTCAATTCATTGTCTTTGATAATTGTTTTCAGATGGTATAGCGAAAGATACGAAACGCCAGAACACAAAACACAAAAATACAAAACGCCAGAACACTAAATACAAAAATACAAAACGCCAGTTGATCCAACATCTTTTTCCCATTTGAACAGTTACAAAGTCCTGTATTTCTAAGTTCCACAAAACCCCAGAAAACGCATATCCCATTGTATTTGTGTTCTTGTACTTTTAATAAATTATCTGCAGTATTTCTTTGTACTTCCTGAGTTTCTTTGGCTTTGCATGGGCATATGCAGTGAAGGTATGGCAATGCAAAGTAGATAAATGAATGAATAATTAAAAATCAAAACTATAAAAATGAACATTATGCAAAGGTTCCCCTCTCTAATCTCTCCAAGGCATGATAATATCTGTTGAAAAATCCATTCGTTTGGTAATATCTTAGGCCACAACTGGTCTGGTATTATGGTTTCATAACCCTGTGTTACATTTCTTGTTCAGGTGTTATGGTGTCGTATTCCCACGTGACAACTCCTACCTAAGTGTAATGGTGCCATATCTCCTTGTCACGTCGCTTGCCTTGTGTTATGGTGTCATAACTCTGTGCTAGTCCCTGGCACGTGGTCTGTAAAGCACCTGCCGCAGTTTCTACGCGAATTTAAAGAAAATGAAATAATACTGTACTACGCAATGTTGTATCAGTTTTTTATATATGGCGTAAGTAATCACCCCACTCGCTCTTTTTCCAACTGTTCGCCCCCCCCCCCCTCCCTCTCTCTCTCTCTCTCTCTCTCTCTCTCTCTCTCTCTCTCTCTCTCTCTCTCTCTCTCTCTCTCTCTCTCTCTCTCTCTCTCTCTCTCCTACCTCATTCATTTTATCCCTTTTGCTCTTTCGAATCTTTCTTATGTTGTCAACACTGACCTCCTCTCCCGAACTCCCAGAATCTAAAAGTTTACTAAGCTGGTC
>NC_061830.1:22559823-22562323 GCF_019202785.1 Penaeus chinensis
TCATTAAAATTATTATTGTTACTTCTATTATTACCATTATCCTCACTGTTGTCATTATTATTATTGTTATTATTATCATTATCATTACTACCATTAGTATCATTATCATTACTACCATTATCATCATCATCATTATGTTTTGGGGCAAATTTGCACAACCGGTGCAATAGTTTCATCAAACTCTTGGCAAATCCTACATGTAAAATCTGTCCATGTTTGTTTTTATTGCATTCGTTCTCAAGTGGTTGGGGGTTTTTCGTGAGCTTCTCTTCTCTTAGCCACCTACACAATATGGGATCACTGAAGTCCTCCGATTGTCGAAACTACCGTCCACGCAATGTTTGCTATTCCCGTTCTAACACTATAGCCTCCATCTGCCTTTTATTAAATACCATTAGCGTTTCACACTCCTCCTGACCCCCTTTCCTTGCAGTGCATATCAATCGCAGTCTGTGGCAATAGTTCCCATCCTACTTCTTTTCTAGGAAGGTACAGTTCTGCTACGCTATCTCTTGGGTAAAGAGCGTTGTGTACGTACATTATTTTTCTTAAAGTTCGATACATTTCCTTCGTTTCATTCACCTGTCAATGCACGAAACGACACGTATCGAACTAAAGATAGCGCCCGAGGATAAATGAAAGATATCACATTTGCTCCAATTGAGTTATATTTTTGGCTCTCCTTTTGAATTCCGTGTATCACATTTTCCCTTATTTCCTTATAGCGTACCAAGCCCATTCTGATTTTTGGCAGACAGCTTATCACCTATAGACTTCGGGCGGTTACTTTTACCCCTATTGGAACTACTTAAGAGTGTGACACAAAGTCATGTGCCTTTCAATGATCCAGTCACGTCATAACATTCTTGCGCTGTTTGGCCTCTTCCATTAATATTTGGTCAAAAGACGACAAATTCTTTTTCCTTCGGCTCATGCTTGTGGATATATTTCAGCACTTTGGTAGGTACGTTATGGGACGATAATTGTTTGGTATATTCCCCATGGTGGCATCTTTCAAAATAGATAATATTATTTTCTTAGCTATGCACGTAGAGGTGGAGAAAATCTTAATCCAATAGCCTAAGATTACATCATGATCAGGTGACTTCTACTTCGGTATCTTGACTAACCCCGCTTTAACAGTTTCCATATAGTAACAAAATCTCCTTTTCAATCAACCTTGATGTCTTCTTTCCATTATCTTAGCCATTCCTTAATGTACACTGCCAGTTGAGTCCATATCATATTCCAAACCTACTGTCTCGTCCTTCTCTGGCATTACTTTTGTTACAGCTGTTCAGTTTAGTTCATCACAGAATCTACTCTGGTTCTAAAGCGACTGATTTGCCGATATTTTTCTATCCCTGCCTGGTATCGTGAATTTGTTGTTGACTTTATAACTAATCGCTGCTTTAGCTCTTCACTCACTGCTGTTAAATCCTTTTCTTTTAATCTTTTTTTGAAACCTGAACTGGATTTTCTTCCCCCTTTTTTAACTCTTCATTGCGAATCAGGAATTTTCTGATTTTGGTCTTTTCTTTTGCCACGGGGGTTTCGTTTTCGTCTCCACCTCTTTTATTTTAACAGTTGACTTTTCTGCATTTGATTATGGATGATATCATCATCGTCATCCTCATCCTCACATCATCATCATCATCATCATCATCATCATCATCATCATCATCATCATCTCATCATCATCATCTCATCATCATCCTCATCATCATCTTCATCATCATCTTCATCATCATCATCATCACCATTACCATCATCACCATTATTATTATAAATGTATTTATTATTATTGTTGTTGTTATAATTATTATTATTACTTTTATCATATTTTTATCGTAATCACCATCATTGTTATAATAAATGTTATTATTGTTGTTATTATAATTATCATCACATTATCATTATTATTATTTTTATTATAATTATTTCTATCATACATATCATCTTTATCATTATCACTATTACCATTATTGTTATCATAATTGTCATTATTATTAATGTCCTTATCATATTATTATTATTATTATAATTATTATTATTATTGTTATTATTATTATTCTCATTATTATTATTATCATTAACTATAATGTTATTATAGTTATTATCCTTATTATCATCCACATCATCCTCTTTATTACCATTACAATAATTATTGTTGTCATTATTATTATTAGGATGATAAAAATCATCATTATAATATTCATTATTATTATTATTATTATTACTATTATTATTATTATCATAATCATAATCATAATCATAATCATAATCATAATCATAATCATTATTATTATTATTATTGTTAATATAGTTGTTGATGTTGTTATTATTATTACTCTTACCACAATCATTATCATTATTATTATTATTATCATCATTATTATTATCATCTTTTTCATCATCAATATTACATTATTATCATTATCATAATTGTTATTATTATCAATACTATTATCATCCACTCCATCGTCTTTATTATTATTAT
>NC_061830.1:22567323-22577323 GCF_019202785.1 Penaeus chinensis
AGCATGAAAACAGCTAAGAGGAAACTAAGAATAGGGAGAAATCAAATATATGAAATAAAGAAACCAGACGGAGATGTGACATATAATAAAAATGAAATCATATGAGTAGTGGAAAACTTTTACAGGGATCTATACAACGCAAATGAACAGCCACGGATAGAAGCGAACGTGGTAACTAGAGGAGTACCTAACATCACAACAGAAGAAATAAAGAGAGCGCTTAAAGACATGAAGAGAGGGAAAACACCAAGTAATAGACGCATGGGAAATTGCAACAGTGAAACTAGCCAATCTTTTTAACAAATGCCTTCTCAATGGAAAAATTCCGAAAGCCTGGAAAAATGCAACAATTATTTTGATTCATAGAAAAGGGGACAGAATGGACCTAAAAAAACTACCGACCCATAAGTTACTTACAAAGTGTTCACAAAAATCATCACAACTCGCATCTCTGATAGTCTGGATTCTAACCAGCCTAGAGAACAGGCTGGCTTCCGCAGTGGATTCTCAACAACAGACCACGTACACACGCTTACCCAAATAAGATAAAAAATAAACGAATATAGGACTTCATATCAGCAGCTGGTATATCGTATATTTGGTATATCATGTATTCTGTAACAATACGGAGAGGCCCGTATGGTATAAATTCATCTTCTATGTCACGACCGCTGGGAAGACGTCGGCGAGTACCACCGGGTCAACACATGGTCCGTATCAGCCATAAGAGCTGACCTGTCAAGCAACGTGTTTGCGTGAGGGGTCGTGCCATAGGAAGTGGTGACGGCTCTTGATATGATCAATGCTGTGAGATAACACGATCGCGATCTAACTAATGTATAACATATAAAGTAGAATGTTACTTGACGTTGTAGCCTGTGTATGTTCATAGTGTGAGGGCAGTTCGAGGGGAACCTCCGTGCCGTCGAGACGCCTACATCATTCTGGAATCAGACCGTTATTCTGATTTCTGACTGTTCCCGCAATGCGTATGTATCCAATATTTGTAGGAAGTTCTTATTATATAATTTAACATGAGTTGTTATTTAGTGGCTTTATATATTTTTGCATTTTTACAATCGATGTATTATTTAACAGGTTTGACCGCTACTGAATAAACCCTGAGCGAGTGCTACGCAGTGATATCAGTCACCCCAGACCCATTGACAATATCTTAGGCGTTCTTCGGCGGCCACAGTCAAACGCAAAGGGCGCTTATTGCCGAGACGGCGTAACACGGAGCCGAGGGCGGAGTGCATTCCTGTCGGCAACAGACGGAGGAAAGGGCAGCGCGCGACGACTGCAAGCGCGAGACGAGGAAATCCTGCAAATCACCGGACATCAAAAACCCACGGTGCTGCAGTCTTGCAGAGTCAAAAAAAACACGGTGCTGCAGTCTTGCAGAGTCAAAAAACCCACGGTGCTGCATTCTTGCAGAGTCAAAAACCCACGGTGCTGCATTCTTGCAGAGTCAAAAACCCACGGTGCTGCATTCTTGCAGAGTCAAAAAACCCACGGTGCTGCAGTCTTGCAGAGTCAAAAAACCCACGGTGCTGCATTCTTGCAGAGTCAAAAACCCACGGTGCTGCATTCTTGCAGAGTCAAAAACCCACGGTGCTGCATTCTTGCAGAGTCAAAAATCCACGGTGCTGCATTCTTGCAGAGTCAAAAACCCACGGTGCTGCATTCTTGCAGAGTCAAAAACCCACGGTGCTGCATTCTTGCAGAGTCAAAAACCCACGGTGTTGCATTCTTGCAGAGTAAAAAACCCACGGTGCTGCATTCTTGCAGAGTCAAAAACCCACGGTGCTGCATTCTTGCAGAGTCAAAAACCCACGGTGCTGCAGTCTTGCAGAGTCAAAAACCCACGGTGTTGCATTCTTGCAGAGTCAAAAACCCACGGTGCTGCATTCTTGCAGAGTCAAAAACCCACGGTGCTGCATTCTTGCAGAGTTAAAATCCCACGGTGTTGCATTCTTGCAGAGTAAAAAACCCACGGTGCTGCATTCTTGCAGAGTCAAAAAACCCACGGTGCTGCATTCTTGCAGAGTCAAAAACCCACGGTGCTGCATTCTTGCAGAGTCAAAAACCCACGGTGCTGCATTCTTGCAGAGTCAAAAATCCACGGTGCTGCATTCTTGCAGAGTCAAAAACCCACGGTGCTGCATTCTTGCAGAGTCAAAAACCCCCGGTGCTGCATTCTTGCAGAGTAAAAACCCCACGGTGCTGCATTCTTGCAGAGTCAAAAACCCACGGTGCTGTATTCTTGCAGAGTCAAAAACCCATGGTGTTGCATTCTTGCAGAGTAAAAAACCCACGGTGCTGCATTCTTGCAGAGTCAAAAAATCCACGGTGCTGCATCCTTGCAGAGTAAAAAAAAACAAAAAAAACACAGTGCTGCATTCTTGCAGAGTAAAAAAAACCACGGTGCTGCATTCTTGCAGAGTCAAAAAACCCACGGTGCTGCATTCTTGCAGAGTCAAAAACCCACGGTGCTGCATTCTTGCAGAGTAAAAAAAAAAAAAAACACAGTGCTGCATTCTTGCAGAGTAAAAAAAAACGACGTTGCTGCATTCTTGCAGAGTCAAAAAACCCACGGTGCTGCATTCTTGCAGAGTCAAACAACCCACGGTGCTGCATTCTTGCAGAGTCAAAATACCCGCGGTGCTGCATTCTTGCAGAGTCAAAAAACCCACGGTGCTGCAGTTTTGCACAGTCAAAAAACCCACGGTGCTGCATTCTTGCAGAGTCAAAAACCCACGGTGCTGCAGTCTTGCAGAGTCAAAAAACCCACGGTGCTGCAGTCTTGCAGAGTCAAAAAATCCACGGTGCTGCAGTCTTGCAGAGTCAAAAAAAACCACGGTGCTGCATTCTTGCAGAGTCAAAAACCCACGGTGCTGCAGTCTTGCAGAGCCAAAAAACCCACGGTGCTGCAGTCTTGCAGAGTCAAAAAAAACAAGGTGCTGCATTCTTGGAGAGTCATAAAACCCACGGTGCTGCGGTCTTGCAGAGTCAAAAACCCACGGTGCTGCATTCTTGCAGAGTCAAAAAACTCATGGTATTGTGCTTTTTGCAGTCAAAAACCCACGGTGATGTGCTTATTACAGTAAAAAAAAAAAAAACACGGTATTGTGCTTATTGCAGTAAAAAACCCACGGTGATGTGCTTAATGCAGTAAAAAACCTATGGTATTGTGCTTATTGCAGTCAAAAACCCACGGTGTTGTGCTTATTGCAGTCAAAAACCCACGGTATTGTGCTTATTGCAGTTAAAGAAACCCACGGTGTTGTGCTTATTGCAGTTAAAGAAACCCACGGTGTTGTGCTTATTGTGGTAAAAAAAAAACGCGGTATTGTGCTTATTGCAGTAAAAAACCCACGGTATTGTGCTTATTGCAGTCAAAAACCCACGGTATTGTGCTTATTGCAGTTAAAAAAAACTCACGGTGTTGTGTTTATTGCAGTTAAAAACACCACGGTGTTTATTACAGAATCAGGAACCCACGGTGCTGCCTTTATTGCAGCGTTAAAACCCCATGGTGTTTATTACAGAATCAGGAACCCACGGTGCTGTTTTTATTGCAGAGCTAAAAAAAACACTGTGTCTATTACAGAATCAGGAACCCACGGTGCTGCCTTTATTGCAGAGTTAAAAACCCATGGTGTTTATTACACAATCAGGAACCCACGGTGCTGTTTTTATTGCAGAGTAAAAACCCATGGTGTTTTGTTTATTACAGAATCAGAAACCCAAGGTGCTGCCTTTATTGCAGAGTAAAAAACCCACGGTGTTGTGCTTATTCCGGAGTTGTAAACCCACATTGTTGTATGATTACAGAGTAAAAAAAATACTACAGTGTTCTATTGACTACAGCAGGAAGCCTTCGGAGCTGTGTTGGTCAGATGTCAGAAGACGCGTCTCCTGCTTGGAAAAGCTGCTGGACACAAGAAGGGATGGAGGCGGAAATGGACACAGCTGGAGACATGGATAAACAATGAAGAGAAGAGAAGTATAAAGTGCCAGGCTGAGCGACGAAATGTGTGATGAAAATTCATCACCCACACTAGGTGCATCTGATGCTGTTATTCATGACGTTCTCTCGTGGCTGGAAAGTCTTATTGGCTGAAGTCCTGACGCATGGTGATCACTGCTTGGCGTCGATGCCCAGTACTGGAAGGTACCATCAGTATCCTTACGGAAGCGGTGCAGAGGAAGTGCAGTGACTCCTTCACATAGCGTTTCTGCAGCATCCTTTTATGCCCAGTTACAGTGTAGTGGAGATCAATTACCATGTGTAATAGAGTTTTGGGGGCCTCTTTACTTGATGATTTTCTGTCAACTGATCCCGATAGATACATAATTGTCTACTGATCGCGACATATATATATATATATATATATATATATATATATAATACAGAGTCAGATATATTATACTGAAGCTTGTTTTGCTGAGTACTGGAGTACTCGGCGGCCCAATGTCCTGGGAGGAATCCAAGTTCTGTGGACATACAGGGTTGTATTCTCTCCCTGTGATTAGGCACATCGAGTTTTTCCCTTGTCCGGCAGCAATACAGTTAAGAATTACAGTATCCCTTATCATTGACGATTTGGGGGATCTGTTCGGGGTTTTACTGAAAAAGGGGTCTGTGGTGCAACGTGTGTTATCCTATAACAAGTGAAATAGTGAAACAAGTGAAGGTAACCCAGGAAAGTCTCCCCCTGATGTACACCACAATGAACAGCCGCCCTCTTACTGAAATCCTGAGCGACGTCACAGAACCAGAAGCTTCAGCCCCTGACCATACCCCGAGAATGAATGTAGGAAATGGTATCCAGGTGCAGACAGAAGGCAACGCATCATTTGACTGCATATATCGCCGAGCCTGGATCCACGCACAAGTCCTAGCAGATAGGATCTGGGGAAAAGATGGAAAGCTGAGTATCTGAACACAATGAGGATGAGACAAAGACAATTGAAGCCATCTCGAAATCTTCAGGAAAGAGATCTTGTCTCATTGTCGAACAACATACACCCAGGAATCAGTGAAGGCTGGATAGGGTGATAGAGGCTATGGCCGGTGAAAGTGATCTCGTGAAAATGGCTAAAGTTCAGATTAGTTCTGGACTCCTCATCAGAACTGTCTTAGTGTCTTAGAAGCATTATTATTCGAAAAAGTGGGATTATTTGGTTGCTCCACTGTGGAGCAAAGGGGGGAGTGTAGCCGCTGTTATATCACATACTTCATATCAGCAGCTGGTATATCGTATATTTGGTATATCATGTATTCTGTAACAATACGGAGAGGCCCGTATGGTATAAATTCATCTTCTATGTCACGACCGCTGGGAAGGCGTCGGCGAGTACCACCGCGTCAACACATGGTCCGTATCAGCCATAAGAGCTGACCTGTCAAGAAACGTGTTTGTGTGAGGGGTCGTGCCATAGGAAGTGGTGACGGCTCTTCATATGATCAATCGATCGCGACCTAACTAATGTATAACATATGAAGTAGAATGTTACTTGACGTTGTAGCCTGTGTATGTTCATAGTGTGAGGGCAGTTCGAGGGGAACCTCCGTGCCGTCGAGACGCCCATATCATTCTGGAATCAGACCGTTATTCTGATTTCTGACTGTTCCCGCAATGCGTATGTATCCAATATTTGTAGGAAGTTCTTATTATATAATTTAACATGAGTTGTTATTTAGTGGCTTTGTATATTTTTGCATATTTACAATTGATGTATTATTTAACAGGTTTGACCGCTACTGAATAAACCCTGAGCGAGTGCTACGCAGTGCTATCAGTCACCCCAGACCCATTGACAATATCTTAGGCGTTCTCCGGCGGTCACAGTCAAACGCAAAGGGCGCTTATTGCCGAGACGGCGTAACACGGAGCCGAGGGCGGAGTGCATTCCTGTCGGCAACAGACGGAGGAAAGGGCAGCGCGCGACGACTGCAAGCGCGAGACGAGGAAATCCTGCAAATCACCGGACATCAAAAACCCACGGTGCTGCAGTCTTGCAGAGTCAAAAAAAACACGGTGCTGCAGTCTTGCAGAGTCAAAAAACCCACGGTGCTGCATTCTTGCAGAGTCAAAAACCCACGGTGCTGCATTCTTGCAGAGTCAAAAACCCACGGTGCTGCATTCTTGCAGAGTCAAAAAACCCACGGTGCTGCAGTCTTGCAGAGTCAAAAAACCCACGGTGCTGCATTCTTGCAGAGTCAAAAACCCACGGTGCTGCATTCTTGCAGAGTCAAAAACCCACGGTGCTGCATTCTTGCAGAGTCAAAAATCCACGGTGCTGCATTCTTGCAGAGGTCAAAAACCCACGGTGCTGCATTCTTGCAGAGTCAAAAACCCACGGTGCTGCATTCTTGCAGAGTCAAAAACCCACGGTGTTGCATTCTTGCAGAGTAAAAAACCCACGGTGCTGCATTCTTGCAGAGTCAAAAACCCACGGTGCTGCATTCTTGCAGAGTCAAAAACCCACGGTGCTGCAGTCTTGCAGAGTCAAAAACCCACGGTGTTGCATTCTTGCAGAGTCAAAAAACCCACGGTGCTGCATTCTTGCAGAGTCAAAAACCCACGGTGCTGCATTCTTGCAGAGTTAAAATCCCACGGTGTTGCATTCTTGCAGAGTAAAAAACCCACGGTGCTGCATTCTTGCAGAGTCAAAAAACCCACGGTGCTGCATTCTTGCAGAGTCAAAAACCCACGGTGCTGCATTCTTGCAGAGTCAAAAACACACGGTGCTGCATTCTTGCAGAGTCAAAATTCCACGGTGCTGCATTCTTGCAGAGTCAAAAACCCACGGTGCTGCATTCTTGCAGAGTCAAAAACCCCCGGTGCTGCATTCTTGCAGAGTAAAAACCCCACGGTGCTGCATTCTTGCAGAGTCAAAAACCCACGGTGCTGTATTCTTGCAGAGTCAAAAACCCATGGTGTTGCATTCTTGCAGAGTAAAAAACCCACGGTGCTGCATTCTTGCAGAGTCAAAAAATCCACGGTGCTGCATCCTTGCAGAGTAAAAAAAAAACAAAAAAAAACACAGTGCTGCATTCTTGCAGAGTAAAAAAAACCACGGTGCTGCATTCTTGCAGAGTCAAAAAACCCACGGTGCTGCATTCTTGCAGAGTCAAAAACCCACGGTGCTGCATTCTTGCAGAGTAAAAAAAAAAAAAACACAGTGCTGCATTCTTGCAGAGTAAAAAAAAACGACGTTGCTGCATTCTTGCAGAGTCAAAAAACCCACGGTGCTGCATTCTTGCAGAGTCAAACAACCCACGGTGCTGCATTCTTGCAGAGTCAAAATACCCGCGGTGCTGCATTCTTGCAGAGTCAAAAAACCCACGGTGCTGCAGTTTTGCACAGTCAAAAAACCCACGGTGCTGCATTCTTGCAGAGTCAAAAACCCACGGTGCTGCAGTCTTGCAGAGTCAAAAAACCCACGGTGCTGCAGTCTTGCAGAGTCAAAAAATCCACGGTGCTGCAGTCTTGCAGAGTCAAAAAAAACCACGGTGCTGCATTCTTGCAGAGTCAAAAACCCACGGTGCTGCAGTCTTGCAGAGCCAAAAAACCCACGGTGCTGCAGTCTTGCAGAGTCAAAAAAAACAAGGTGCTGCATTCTTGGAGAGTCATAAAACCCACGGTGCTGCGGTCTTGCAGAGTCAAAAACCCACGGTGCTGCATTCTTGCAGAGTCAAAAAACTCATGGTATTGTGCTTTTTGCAGTCAAAAACCCACGGTGATGTGCTTATTACAGTAAAAAAAAAAAAAAAAACACGGTATTGTGCTTATTGCAGTAAAAAACCCACGGTGATGTGCTTAATGCAGTAAAAAACCTATGGTATTGTGCTTATTGCAGTCAAAAACCCACGGTGTTGTGCTTATTGCAGTCAAAAACCCACGGTATTGTGCTTATTGCAGTTAAAGAAACCCACGGTGTTGTGCTTATTGCAGTTAAAGAAACCCACGGTGTTGTGCTTATTGTGGTAAAAAAAAAACGCGGTATTGTGCTTATTGCAGTAAAAAACCCACGGTATTGTGCTTATTGCAGTCAAAAAACCCACGGTATTGTGCTTATTGCAGTTAAAAAAAACTCACGGTGTTGTGTTTATTGCAGTTAAAAACACCACGGTGTTTATTACAGAATCAGGAACCCACGGTGCTGCCTTTATTGCAGCGTTAAAACCCCATGGTGTTTATTACAGAATCAGGAACCCACGGTGCTGTTTTTATTGCAGAGCTAAAAAAAACACTGTGTCTATTACAGAATCAGGAACCCACGGTGCTGCCTTTATTGCAGAGTTAAAAACCCATGGTGTTTATTACACAATCAGGAACCCACGGTGCTGTTTTTATTGCAGAGTAAAAACCCATGGTGTTTTGTTTATTACAGAATCAGAAACCCAAGGTGCTGCCTTTATTGCAGAGTAAAAAACCCACGGTGTTGTGCTTATTCCGGAGTTGTAAACCCACATTGTTGTATGATTACAGAGTAAAAAAAATACTACAGTGTTCTATTGACTACAGCAGGAAGCCTTCGGAGCTGTGTTGGTCAGATGTCAGAAGACGCGTCTCCTGCTTGGAAAAGCTGCTGGACACAAGAAGGGATGGAGGCGGAAATGGACACAGCTGGAGACATGGATAAACAATGAAGAGAAGAGAAGTATAAAGTGCCAGGCTGAGCGACGAAATGTGTGATGAAAATTCATCACCCACACTAGGTGCATCTGATGCTGTTATTCATGACGTTCTCTCGTGGCTGGAAAGTCTTATTGGCTGAAGTCCTGACGCATGGTGATCACTGCTTGGCGTCGATGCCCAGTACTGGAAGGTACCATCAGTATCCTTACGGAAGCGGTGCAGAGGAAGTGCAGTGACTCCTTCACATAGCGTTTCTGCAGCATCCTTTTATGCCCAGTTACAGTGTAGTGGAGATCAATTACCATGTGTAATAGAGTTTTGGGGGCCTCTTTACTTGATGATTTTCTGTCAACTGATCCCGATAGATACATAATTGTCTACTGATCGCGACATATATATATATATATATATATATATATATATATATATATATAATACAGAGTCAGATATATTATACTGAAGCTTGTTTTGCTGAGTACTGGAGTACTCGGCGGCCCAATGTCCTGGGAGGAATCCAAGTTCTGTGGACATACAGGGTTGTATTCTCTCCCTGTGATTAGGCACATCGAGTTTTTCCCTTGTCCGGCAGCAATACAGTTAAGAATTACAGTATCCCTTATCATTGACGATTTGGGGGATCTGTTCGGGGTTTTACTGAAAAAGGGGTCTGTGGTGCAACGTGTGTTATCCTATAACAAGTGAAATAGTGAAACAAGTGAAGGTAACCCAGGAAAGTCTCCCCCTGATGTACACCACAATGAACAGCCGCCCTCTTACTGAAATCCTGAGCGACGTCACAGAACCAGAAGCTTCAGCCCCTGACCATACCCCGAGAATGAATGTAGGAAATGGTATCCAGGTGCAGACAGAAGGCAACGCATCATTTGACTGCATATATCGCCGAGCCTGGATCCACGCACAAGTCCTAGCAGATAGGATCTGGGGAAAAGATGGAAAGCTGAGTATCTGAACACAATGAGGATGAGACAAAGACAATTGAAGCCATCTCGAAATCTTCAGGAAAGAGATCTTGTCTCATTGTCGAACAACATACACCCAGGAATCAGTGAAGGCTGGATAGGGTGATAGAGGCTATGGCCGGTGAAAGTGATCTCGTGAAAATGGCTAAAGTTCAGATTAGTTCTGGACTCCTCATCAGAACTGTCTTAGTGTCTTAGAAGCATTATTATTCGAAAAAGTGGGATTATTTGGTTGCTCCACTGTGGAGCAAAGGGGGGAGTGTAGCCGCTGTTATATCACATACTTCATATCAGCAGCTGGTATATCGTATATTTGGTATATCATGTATTCTGTAACAATACGGAGAGGCCCGTATGGTATAAATT
>NC_061830.1:22609823-22612323 GCF_019202785.1 Penaeus chinensis
TAATTATATTCATGAGCGATTTGACATAAGTTGCAAAAAACTGTCTTGTTCAGTACGCCGACGACTCTCAATTTCTTCACGCTGCCTCTGTAAACAATCTAAATGAATTGATAGAAATGATCAAACAGACCCTAACAGAAGCAAAAAAAAAAAAAAAAAAAAAAAAAAAAAATCGATATGAATTTCCTGAAAATAAATCCACAAAAAACACAATGTATTTTCATAGGCAGCCGTCAGAACATAGCAAAAATACCAACAGATACAGTTAAAGATTTCCAAGGTTGCTATAGCAAACTCAACACAGCAGTAAAAAACCTAGGGGTACACGTAGACAGATACATAACATTCGAGACACATTGATCACATCTACAGAAAAGTAATGGGCACACTGATATACCTGAATCTTATGAAAAATAAAATGCCCACAGAGACGTGAATTGCTGTTCAACAAACACTAGCACTTAGTATCCTTAATTACTGCCTAAACATCTGGGGCTCCAAAAAAAAAAAAACATTAATACAAAGGACACAGAAACTACAAAACTTCGCGGCAAGAGTAGCACTGGAAAATGTAAATAAATATGACCACATCACACCACATATAAACAAACTAAATTGGCAAAAAATACAACAGAAATGCAAATATGACACGTATTCTGATCCATTAAAATAATACAAGGAAAGTACCCAAATTGGCTATTACCTATACAAACAACAGGTAACATAACAAGTGTCCTTACAAGGCAAAATAACTCCCTATATATCAAAAGATCGAATACAGAAACCGGGGCAAGAAATATGCAATCCGAGGACTGTTGATCTGGAACCAACTACCAGAAAATATTAGAAATATCTATAGCCAAGGACATTTAAAACAAAAGTGAAAGAATATCTACTGAAATATCAGTGACATCAGGCGTTTGAACATCGAGCCAAGTACGAAATTTCAGTCATCTGTGATATTAATGCTCTGTCTAATCTTGGGAAACAAGTTTTGTATAATATCTATGTACATAACATCCTATTACAAAATGTAAACAACATGTATAAAAATGGAATATCCATTGTAATTAATGGAATAAAGTGCTACAAGTTTCGGAAAGCAATGCAAAAGGGCGGAATAAACTTCCGCCCTCAAAGGAAACCGCGCTATAAAAGGACACGTTCCTAAGACGGAGGGGGAGAGGCACGGGGGCCAGCTCCACCAGCTCGTCCTCCACCCAGAGACACGTGGGTCTCTTGGGGGTCTCATACGAAGTCACACACTGAGATCAAACCTAAGTGACACACACTCTCACTTCACACCGCATTCCCCAGCCCTAACCATCCCATAATTGATACAGAGGCGCACTGTTGATTATCACCCAAGATTATTCTAAGCCCGCACACACTTACGCTCATACGATTGAAGCGCCGACACCCGAACTGTTAAAATTAAGTTGAGGCCTAGCTGCCTATGTATTCAAAGCATATATACTTGCCTATTTAGTCCAAATGGAATTCTTGTCCAATTATGTTTTTCCTTCGATATGATGGTACTCTACTGAACTCGGTAATCCTAACAAGTCCAAAGTAATTAACACCTCACGCTACCTTCTTGTGGCAAATTGTTATTATTACACTCATTTTTCTTGCAATTTAGTAAGGTGATTGACAAAACACATTATTATCCTCCTCTACTGGCCTGGTACACTTATATTTCAACTTCTGAAGACGATGTAACCCTCCTCGCTACTGAATGTTGCACCTCAGTGCAAAACCTCGTCATATCCGCTACCCTGGCGGCAGCGACCCTAGCGAGTATCGAATCACCAGCAGCAATCTGTAGATACCAAACAGAACTTGTTTTCCTATGCGCTCCAGCAGTGTTTCAAGCGTTGCAGACGGCTCGAGGACGAACCTTGCGCGTGGACGAGCGATATCAATAATCCGTAGTGTAGTGTGGCTAGCCTCCACGCGCGAAGTTATCTCTCGCGACGGCCAGCATCCTCCCCCCTGCGCGCTCCCCTGGTCGGGCAAACTACTCTTTCCCGTCACGGCGCTCTTCCACCCCCTTTTACTCGTATTTTTAGTGTTTTTTATCCTTGGTTTTCGTGTTTTTGTTTGTTTTAGTTTGCCCTTTTTCATACATTTTCTTTGGTTTTCGTTTCATTTTAATTAGGTAAGTTTTTACTTTTTAAATGCAGTTCTTTGTCGTCAGTCCTAGTTTTGATTCTATATAAATCAAATAAAAGTTTTAGTGATTAGGGTGACCATTTTTACAAACATTATTTTTATCTATTATTTTACTCATGTTTGCTATTGTGGTTGTTTTATATTTTTCTCATTTTAACTTAATTACCTGGGCTGGTTTTTATTTTTTCCTTATTTGTAAATTTGTATAAAGTGACGTCACTGTCACCCCCTCACCCCCAATGGTCGCGAAAAATACACAGTTCGGCAGAGACCGCAGCAGAGACCTGGTATTTGTTTTCCTTAATTTTTTTTTTTTTCTGAGTGA
>NC_061830.1:22619823-22639823 GCF_019202785.1 Penaeus chinensis
GTGTTTTTAGCTCCAATGGGTGCAAGCTCCAGTAATCCTGTCTCTCAGCAATACGGGATATCGCACATGGCAAACACACAAGGGAGAGATCTCCGTGGTCCTAGATGGGATGAACCAGGGGTGGGTGCACCATCCTCTCTGGAAGGTTTTGGTGTATCAACCATCGGTAGTAGAGATATTTTGGCATTGAGATGGAAACCGATGTTTGTAAACTCAATGAGAAAGAGGCATTCCACGCCAAACTCACATCAGGAACAAATGTTCCCTGGTGAGACATTCATATTGTATTGGGTATCAGGCTGTGATTGAGCTGGCTACAAGATGTCTGTCGGTCCCCATGGTACAGGATCTCATTAGCAAGTGAAGCCTCCTTCTCTACGATTTTGCTAGGTTCCAGAGATTGAAATTTTCTGGCTCCTGGTATTAGCATTCCAACCCGCATCATTGGACATGGTATAGTAATATGGGTACTGTAGCCAAGGAGATTAACCACATTATTGGTAGCGCTTGCTGGGGGATCCTACAGAATTGCAGGGTTTACTGGAGTGCTGAGTTCTGTGGCTCTAGACTGGTTTTGGACTACCCTAAGGTCCACTTCAAAACTCCCCACCTCTCTGGTGGCCACTCCAAGGTGTTTCACTTAGGACAGACTGAAGGAGGAGTGTGCCTGGGTTTCACCACAGTAGTCTTTGATTGGTTCACAGAACTTGATAAACTGATATGGGAGTCCTTTAATCGCAAAACACTTGGTATAGCACAGGAGCCAAATAGCCAATGCCCGAAGGCAAGGCAGAAATTTATCTCACCAGAGACACTGGAGGCCACAGATGCGTGTTGCATGACTTGAATGAATGAATTGCACCTAACTGAGATTAGGGAGTCGATCTCTAAGCTAAAGGGTGGGAAAGCTGCAGGCATGTGTGATATCCTTGTTGAACTGCTAATGGCTTGGGATGAACCTAAGGCACAGGGCTTACATATGATCTTAACTGCCATCTGGCAGTCCTGGTTCCATTCCCCCTGACCTGTTGAGGGGCTTGGTCATCCCATTCTGGAATGGGAAAGGGGATCGATGGGACTGTAGAAACTAATGCATCATCACACTGCACACTAAACCAGCTATGGTTTTCACATATATTCTTCTAAAACGGATCATTGACCACCTACTAAGGCACCAGAAACTGGAGCAGTCTAGATCAACGCCTGGAAGGTCCACAATAGACCATATCCTAACATTTAGATTATTGTTGAATGCCATCATGAGTCTGGTCACTAGCTGCTTGCAGCCTACATCAACCTCAAGATAGTGTTTGACTCAGCGCATCACGAATCATTAAGAAAGATCCTGAATATTAGGTGAATTCCAATATGGATCATTGGCTGAATAGCAAGCCAATAGATCGTACTGAAAGGTCACCAACCTTGACTTTGCCCATGAAGTTGCTATCCTGTCTTCATGATCCTCTGCCCCACACACCATGCGTTGTCTGAGTGTTTCTGCCTGGAAAGTGACTGGGCACGCTTGTCATAGCGGGTCGCACTTCTCAGCCTTGGTCTGTCACTCCTTCATGAAGGCACGAGAGTGGCCAGGCATACAGGAGCGAAGGGGCATGCCAAACAGGATCTGAGCAGGAGATCGATCAGTGAAGTTAGGGGTGTTACGCAACTCCAGTAATCCTCTGTCAAACTCCTCACAGTCAATATTTCCGTTGGGTGCTGTCTTCATGATTAGGTGCTTGATTTTCTTCACAGCAGCCTCTGCATGCCCATTGGCCTGAGGGTAATGAGGGGTTGACATAGCATGATGTACTCCCAATTGCTGAAGGAAGGTTGCAACTTCTTGCCTGGAGAACTGAGGTCTGCCATCAGTGCGCAGACGAACTGGCACACGCAGATCACAGAACACATTCCAAAAGAATCTGATCATCGAAGCACTTGTTGCATTAGCTCCACATGGGATGACAACTGGCCATCCGGGGACTCGGTCAGCATACACCAAGAAGTTTTCTCCAGCAACACTGAAAAAGTCAGCTGACAGACATACACTAACATCGGTGTACGGCGGACACGTGTGGGTAGGCGTGCCATGAGCGCCAGAAAATCAGTTGCTCACAAAGCGTCATAGATTGATTGATTGATTATTGAAATTATCTGCCGCATCAACAGCTAAGGTCATTATCACCTTGTTAGACTGAAATATTAAAATATTTAAAACATTAAAAATCTATCAATAAAAGTCATAAATAACAATAAATATTATTTTTAAATATCAAAGCATAAACATTATGCTCTAAATTAAAAACTATTGCATAAACGTTATGCATAATTACATTTTGTTGAAAATATTAGTTTCCCTAAGGTAACTAATAAGACCTATGTCACAATCCTCCCCAATACATTTTCCAGTGCATATGGGGGAGACAAGTACCTTCCTCTTTGGTCTGAGAATGTTGCACATCCTTCTACTACATGTGCGACCGTTAATGGCTCTTGGCATTCCTCACAGCGTGCTTCACTTTTAGCCATCATCGGCCAATGAGTCAGTCTTGTGTGCCCGATTCTCAGCCTTGTTAATACAACTTCTACTTGTCAGTTGGGATGGATGCTTGTCATCTCTAATCTCTCGCAGTTTGTTTCTAGAGGTATGCCTCCATTGTTCTCTCCATATATCACGAAGACAACTCCTGATGCTGGGTTTCAAGTCAGTGTGTGGGAGAGGAAAACGAGCATCACAGGGCTGCCTTGGCCTTCTGATCAGCTTGCTCATTTCCACTGATACCAAAATGTGCTGGCACCCAACACAGTAATCTTTTTATGTGCTGACATCAGTGCAAGCCAATCTTGAACCTCCCTCACCATTGGATGAGTTTAAACTCTTAATTGCTTACAAGGCACTACGAGAGTCACAATATTTTACAATGGAATGGTTTCTAAGATCTCTAGTCATCTTGACTGCTGCAAGGATGACATGTAACTCGAGGCTGATAGAGAAAGACTGGCAAATGCAGTCTCCCTTCTGCCCACTGCTGCAAAGCCCACACCATTTTCAGATTTCGAACCATCTTTATATATTGCATATGATCCTTGGTACTTAGAAGTGTGTTGAAGAAATATTTCTCTGACTTCTGCTTCGGATCTCTCCCCTTTCCCAATTACGACCAAATCCAGCTCGACTTGATTAGTCCAAGGGGGGACTTTGGAAGTTCCAACAGCCAGAACCTTTGTGAGATTTAAATTAAGATCTTCCACAAGATTCCTCATTCTCCTACCATAGGATCGGCTATCCTCAAGGTGGTTAAAAACCAATCGAGATGTAGGCGATCCCGGAATCTTTTGTAGTCTCGTGTAGTAAATCAGGTTCATGTAGTCCCGGTGTAATGAGAGAGGTTGTTCTCCACTCTCGGCATACAGGGACTCCACAGGTGAAGACCTGAAAGCCCCTATACAGATTCTGAGAGCTTCACCCCACAAGATAGGTGCGAAAGAACCCGCAAAATACTAAGCGCTTTTGTAGCTTTCACTTTGAACTGTTTAATGTCAAGTACCCATGTAAGCCTTGAATAAAAAATAAGACCCAAGTAATTTACCTCTTGGAGAAAATGCAGTGGGTTTCCTCCTAAATTGAGGGAAGGATGGAACTTTCCTCGTTTGTGGAAATGTATAGCCATGGTCTTGTTTTGAGAAAATTTGAATCAATCGTATGTTGCCCATTGCACAACCTGATTTGTTGCAACTGCATGTGTCCTTGCACATCCTGTAAACTTCCTCCTGAGCAGTACAGTGTAAAGTCATCCACATACAGACTACATGAGATGGCACTTGGAACGACCTTTATGATGCCATTTATAGCAATGACAAACAGGGTCACACTTAAGATACTCCCTAGTGGAACCCCTACCAGCTGATCTTCCAGGTTAGAGAAGCTTTTTCCCACCCTCACTCTAAACTTTCTGTTAGTAAGGAAGCTTTATATGAAGGTAGGCAATACTCCTCTTAAACCAATGTCATACAGCTTCACGAGTATGCCATGCTTCCAAGTGGTATAAGTCAAAGAAGACTGCTAACATATTACGTCGCTGTGTGAAGAATTTCTGTATAGCAGTTTCCATCCTCACAAGTGCATCTGTGGTCGATCTCAGTTTTCTAAACCCATATTGATATGGGTCCAGCACGTTTTCCTTTTCTAGCAGCCATGTCAACCTGAAGTTTACAATTTTCTCCATCAACTTGCAGATGCAGCTGGTGAGAGAAATTGGTCTATAATTCCCTGGTATAGAAGCATCCTTGCCAGGTTTAGGGACAGGAATGATTATAGCTTCTTTCCATGTGGATGGCACTGTGCCCTCCCTATAGATCCTATTGAATAGATCTAACAGGAACGTTTGGGAGCTCTCCGGTAAGTGAGATATCATTTGGTATGGAATATTGTCACTTCCTGGGGCAGTCTTACGGCAGAGCCGCAAAGCCGAGTCCATCTCCTTGCGCAAAAATGGCAAGTTGTATGGAAGTTCTGCTGCAGTGCTACTGAAGAACGACACTGGGTGTCATTCCTGTTCAGTCCGAAGAGTGGAGAATCGGGCAGTATAAGAGGCTCCAGAGGAGATCTCTGCCATGGATTTTGCCAGCTCATTTGCAACATCTGTTTTGTCTGTCAGGATTATGCCATCTATTTTCAGAGCAGGTGGTGATATCTTACGCACCTTGTCCCAAACCTATGCTAATGGGGGTCCCAGAGTTAATTAAACTAATTGCCTCCATGATGTCTGCCTAGCCTTTAGCACTCGCCTGGCCTTGGCTCGGGTCTTTTTGTACTGGATCAAGGTTACATCGCTTCGTTTCAACTGCCTTAATACAGCTTTTCTTGCTCTGACAGCTTGTTGGCATTAATCAGACCACCATGGTACCGGAGGTCGACAGTACTGTTCTGGGAACTGATGCTTCTGCTGCAAGGTGAATTCGTGATGTGAAGTGATTAATAGCATCTTGAACACACTGCAAAACATTCACAGATCTTTGCAATACTGCAGTTGATCTAAAAAGATTCGTCTGCATGTTCAAGTCGCCATCTCTGCACTCCATTGGCTGGAATACCATTCTCCTCCAAAAGAATTGGAGAGTGGTCACTTCCATGTAAGTCTTTCATGACTTACATGTGAATCAGGTGAACCAATTGACAGGTCAATATTGGAGAATGTCTCAGTTTGAATTTGGAAATGTGTGCGTGTGACACTGTTCAGTAAAACTGCATCTACTCTTAAGAACAAGGACTCCAAGGCCCTTCCTCGAGGGTTGCACAAACTGTCTCCCCAGAGGTGATACCGACCACTGAAGTCTCCCAAGAGTAGAAATGGATGAGGCAACTGCCCAAGTAAATCTTCCAAATCATCTATGTTGAGATTACGTGGAGGGAGGTAGATGGATGCAACAGTGTAAGGTCGTGTCTAGCCTATTCTCACAGCCTTCACCTGGAGTGTCGCCTGTGGATGTGGATGGCCTGGAAGGGAATATCCTGACGTACCATCACTGCTACTCCTCCATGAGGTCCATTATCAAAAGTTCCATAATGGCCTTGAACTTGGAATCCTCTCAGGGAAATTGGACTATTTCCCCTTGTCATATTCTCTTGTAGGCATACACAAACTGGATTACATGAAGCTATCAGATGTTGCAGTTCATCCCATTTTGCATGAACTCCCTTATAATGCGATTGGATTAGGGTATCCAGTTCTTCAGGTTGATTAACTACTTCATTAGGTGTTTAGCAGCACCCGTGGTTAAGGCCCGCCCCACACCTTTAGGCTGTCCCTTTCCAGCATCTTGGCAGTACCTTTTGATGGGTTGTTTACCTGTGGAACTAGTTTCCACAGGCTTTGAACAGGCTCAGGATTCACCTGCCTGTGCAAAGGGCATACCTGAGCCTTTACTTCAGGGGCATTTTGCCTAGCAGCAGAGGCCCCAGTGGATGTGGTGGCAGCTGAAGTCGTCACCGTTGAGGCCTCTGAAGCCTTAACTGATGGCTCCAAAGACCTTACTTTGGGAGGAGGAGTCTCCTCAATAGACCCTTCACTCCTACTCCTTTCTGGTGGAACAACTCACCAGAGGCAGTTTCAGCATTTGCAGGACTGAGGTTTAAAGGTAGTTGCAGAGTGTGTGGTGTTAGAAGTATTGGAGGTTAAGGGATTGCGGGAAGGAGGGTGGGCTAGAACTGAGGCAAAGGACTTACCCGGCTGTGCAAATAGCACACAGGAACGCCGCTTCGCCTCTGCCAAACTAATTTTCTCCTCGCTCCTTATTACCAATACTTCTTTTTCAAACTTGTACCTTTTACATTGTTTAGAAGAAGCTTAATGATTTTATTTGCAGTGGTAACAGCATATTGGACCTGGACAGTTGTACCACACTTCAAACACACTCTTGGTTGTCCATTTTCCTTAAAATGGCAAGTGTTGGCTCCATGCTCATAACCCTGGCAGTGGAAGCACCGTATAGGGTTGGGCACATATGGCTTTACCTTGAGGTGGTACCATGCTAAATTAATCGATTCAGGTAGGACTAACGATTCAAAAGTTAGAAGAAGAGTTGGTGTCGACTGTTCCAAATCATCAACTTACTTCTTAAAACGTTTTACTGCCACTACATTAAAATTATTTTGTTCTTCTAACAGTTTCTCTTAGAATACCTCATCAGGTCTCGGGAAATATCAATATTTATTTATTATTTTATCAAATCCATCCGTAAAACAAAAAAAAACAAAAAAACACACAAAAAAATATTTGAATTCAAAGATTTTATAATAACCTTCGTACATTTTTACCTTTTATTCATTGAATGTTATTGGGTTAATAACTTTTATAATGGTTCTTTATAAGTTAATTTATTTCTTTATTTTGAGTTGATTATTATTTTACCAGTTTTATTCCACCAAAATCATATTTTTATATTTTAAACTTGATTTTAACGTTAATACTGTCAACATTAAAATATAAGAACCACAATTCTCAATTTCTGACACATAAGAACTGACGTGGGGAGGTACAAGAAGCAGACGGGAAGGATTCGGGAATTGGTCTTTGTGCCTGAATCCCCGGAATTGTCCTTCCTCCTTCAAAGGTAAGTGGTTGTGAAGAGTGTTTATACATTTGTATGATATTTCTTCAGAAAGTGACCTAGTGATTCGGTGCCTTATATTTATTATTTAAGTGGTGTTTTTCATATGTTTTATTATTTTATTACTTTCATTGGTGTTTTACATATGTTTTATTATTTTATTACTTTCATTGTTTCAAGTTTGTTTTATCATTTTTAATGTTTTATATCCCTTTTATGTTGCCATTTGCCTCGCAGTCAACATGTAAAAGGAAATAAGGATTAATTAACAGAAGAGAATAACCATAGTCCTGATTTTCTTGATCTGCCTTATTAATTATAGTTATTCTACTAATTGCGTTGGAGAGTTCTCCCCATACACGCCTCTCCTCGGCTAAAATTCACGCATACCAGCCCTTATATTCTCGTACTTAATACATACACCATACACACATGCTACACTTACATACACACATTCTAGCATTCCTTTCCTTACATCGTCTTCTACACTATTCCTCTTCTCACAACACAATTAGATGGGTGGTGGTATTGATACTACTTTTAAATTTACTTTGCGAGATATAACTGTATCTGCAGTTCACCACATACATGCTTTTGGTGAGGACGTTGAAGTCAGTGAGAGTTTTACTTGCCTCGGTAGTGTAGTCCATGTCTCTGAGCTGTCAGACCAGGAAGTCAATAGATTGGTCTGGCAGCTTGAACAATGAACTCGATGAACAAGAGCATTTGGTGATGTCGGTACCTATGCAGAAGGACCAAAATGCGTGTCTTTATGGCTATGATACTGCTATATGGAAGCGAAACCTGGAAGCAGTCAAGTACCTTTGAGTCTTGTCTTGATGGGGTACAGTTGGCAGGACCATCATGAGAATGGTAAAAGACCTGTCGCTTGCATATTCCAGGATCGCCAACTTAGGCAATATAGACACCTAGCTCGTTTTCCTGTGGGCGACCCTGCCCATTAATTTGCCTCTTTGCAGGATAATAATGGGTGGAGGCGGCCCGTGGGACGGCCTAGGAGGTTATGGCTTGGCCAGCTTGACCAGACCTGTGGCAAGGAGCTAGAGATGGGCTGAGGGCAACAATATATATATATATATATATATATATATATATATATATATATATTTATTTATTTATATAAACTTAAATATGTATATGATATGATATATATACTTATATATATGTATATATGATATGATATATAAATATGCTTATACATATGTATATATGATATGATATAGAAATATGCTTACATATATGTATATATGATATGATATAGAAATATGCTTACATATATGTATATATATAGTATATATACTTATATATATGTATATATCATATATATACACATGTGAGTGTGTCTATACATACATACATATATATAAATGTACATATATATATAAGGGTGGGTGCTTCATGCTCATTCCTTCTTGCTTGCAGCTGCTACTGCTGGCTAGGCTGGTGCAGAAAGGGAGCACCTCTGCATAAGACTCCCCTATCAGCTCATAGCCTCTCCATCATCAAGACTTCTGCAGTGCCTTCTCCTGGTCACCCATGGAGACTAGGTACCTTGCGGTCCTATGCTGAAGTGTGGAGGCTTTTGGAGAAGCAGGAGGCCCACTATCATGTGGACACATGCTGGCTTAATACTAACTCCTGCCCCTATGCCCCCTTGGGTTAATGGGTGACTGTTGGGAGGCAGGGCGTGCCAGCAAGGCATCAGGTCATATAGTTGTTGGTGCTGGGAGAGGACAAATGTCCCTCTTACCCAGCAAGTAAGGCCCACTGGGTTTGCGACTGCTGGGACTCGGTCTTGGAGTGGGGGTTACCCGTTGTCCTGT
The DNA here is from genome assembly GCF_019202785.1 of Penaeus chinensis. Classification (NCBI taxonomy): domain Eukaryota; kingdom Metazoa; phylum Arthropoda; class Malacostraca; order Decapoda; family Penaeidae; genus Penaeus; species Penaeus chinensis. Next base: position 22,628,775 of record NC_061830.1, read on the forward strand.
TTGCGTACTGGCGGCCGCCAACCTGGTGTGAGAATTGTAGGGCAAAGATCATGGGACCCACACAGACGGATTATGGGGCCTTCAGCCAGCCAATCCTCACTATATGTGGCAGCGTCGGTGGGGGCCGCAGAGCTGGCGTCCGCCCGGAGTGACTACCCGAGGTTAAACCTCAGGCAGACTGTCAGGGTCTGAGCTTGGAACGTCCGCTCTTTGCATTGGAATGAATGGCGAAGTAGGTGAGTGTTGAGGTGGCTGCTCTCTCAGAGGTGAGAATGCTTTGTTAGGTCCCAGAATTTGAGAATTTCTGGCTCTCGGTATCACTGTTCTGTCCCGCATTGTTGAACTTGGTACACTGATAAGGGTAATGTGGCCAAGGAGAACGACCACATCCTCGTTTGCACTTGTTAGAGGATACTCCAGAACTGCAGGGTGTATCGGAGCACTGAGTTTTGTGGAACTAATCATAGATTAGTGGTTGGTACTCTCCGGGTCCAATTCAGAATACCTCCAATGAACACCTGAGGGTGTTTCATGTGGACAAATTGAGGGAGTGTGCCTGGGGGGTTGCTGAATCTATCTCTGGTTGTTTTGCAGCACTTGGGGGCCTGATAGACCCTGTTCTTCTGTGGGATACCTTCAAGTGTGAAACACTCGATGAAGCCCAGGAATCGAGCAAGACACTGAAAGTCACAGATGCTTGCCGGGTGGCTCGACTGTCAGGGGATTACAACTTGCATCATTCTGTGGTGCACAAGGCTAGGTCACTGCTGAGAAGGGATAAGTAACAGTTTATCAGGAATCATGCAGAGGAGGTCGAAAGTCATTTCCTAGTAAATGACCTTCATCCTGCCTACCAAACCCTTTCAGAAAGCTGAACCCCATAGACAACTGCAGTCTGCTTAGCGAGTGGCCAGATAATCTCAGATCCTTTTGGGGTGTGGGTGTGTTGGGCTGAGTATTTTGAGCAGTTGTACCAGGTTGATCCACCAACAATTAATTTGGAATGAAGTCAGGGGAGTGATCTCCAAGCTGAAGAGTGCTAAAGCAGTGGGTATCAGCGGCATTCCAGCTGAATTGTTAAAGGCTGGTAGAGAACCTATGGCAAGGAGCTTGCATGCTGTCCTTTCCGCCATCTGGCAGACCTGAGGCCTGCTGAGGGGTGTGGTCTTTCCTCCTCTGGAAGGGAAAGGGGATCAGTGAGAATGCAGCTATCACTGAGGCATTTTACTACTCAGTTTACTAGGCAAGGTTCTCACTCACATCCTTCTGGGATGTATCAGAGACCAACCTGCTGAGGCACCAGAAGCCAGAGCAATCTTGATTAACTACTGGGAAGTCCATAATAGACCGTATCACAGTGCTTCGAGTCACTGTAGAGCGCCGACGTGAGTTCGGTTATGGGCTGCTCACTGCTTATATCGACCTCAATAAGGTGTTTGATACAGTGCATCACGAATCACTCTGGAATATCCTGAGGCTAAGAGGAATTCCTACAAGGATTATTTTATTAATAGCAAGCCTGTATACTGGTACTGAAAGTGCTGTAAAGTGTGGTGTGGGCTGGACTCGATACTGGGTAGAGCTACTATCCAAAGCAATCCTGGGCAATATCAAGGTTACAGACCTTGATTTTACTGATGTTGCTATTCTTTCAGAATCTCTGGAAATCTTAGTGGCGGCTCTTGATCAATTTAGCAATGAAGCGAAACCCCTGGGGCTAGAGGTGTCCTGGACCAAGACCAAGATCCAGGACTTTGGGGGCCTGGTAGGAGACCCTATTCAATCGGTACATGCTTGTGATGAGAACATCGAGTCACAGAGAGCTTACATACATACTTCGGTAGTGCAGTCCAGGAAGTCAGTAGACGGATTGGCCTGGCAGCAAGGATTATGAAATCTCTCGACAAGAGTACCATGCTATTTGTCTTCAAGGCCCTGATACCACTAGTTTTACTCTACGGTAGTGAAACCTGGACTCTATTTGTGCTTTGTAATAGGTCCTTGCACTGGATTATGGCTATATGACCACCTGGTTTGTTTCCCATGGATGAACCTCCCACCAGGTTGTCTCTGTTTGAGACAACCCTGGGTGGAGGAGGCCTGTGGGACGACCTTGTAAGTCGTGGTTTGGGCAGATCGATCAAACCTGACGTTGAGAGCCTGGCGGCTCGCCATGAGGGACCCTCATAGGTGAAAACGAAGGGTGGATGCAGCTATGCGGCCCCGCCGGCGTTAGCTCCCCGATGATGATGATGATGATATATATCAATATAAATATATATATATATATGTATATTTTCCTTGTAGACGATCCTGCCTATCAATTTGCCTTATTGCGAGACAATCCTGGATGGAAGAGGCCCGTGGGACGACCTAGGAAGTCATGGCTTGGGCAGTTCGACCAGACCTGTCGTGAGGAGCTAGAGATGGGCAGAGGGGAACAATATGTATGTATACATATATATACTTTGTGGGTTTGTGTGTATACGTACAAACATATATGTGTTTATATATATATATGTGTGTGTGTGTGTGTGTGTGTGTGTGTGTGTGTGTGTGTGTGTACATACATATATACATAGATAGATAGATATATGTACATATATATATTCATACATACATACATACATATATATATATATATATATAGTTTTATACACACACATATATGTGTATATATACACATATGTCTGCCGCGGTGGTACAGTGGTTAGAGCACTGGACTCCGGCCCTTGTGATCCCGAGTTCAATTCCCCTTCGCGGCAGTCGTAAAAATGCCTGCACTCTGATTGCTTGCTGTGCCCGATTTCTCGGCGAGAAAACGACATATTGCCCTGAGAAGTCAAACGCAGGTGCCATAGGGGAAGTTGGGGTTGATTAGGAAGGGCATCCAACCAGGCAAGGGTGGGACTGCCAATTACCCTCTCAGTAGTGAATTGAGAGAGACTTCTGTCCTGCAGTAGAATAAATGGCTGTTGAAAAAAAAAAATATATATATATATATATATGTACATATATTCATATTCATCAGCAATGATATTCCTCATGCTTGTTCATGATACACAATGGAGAGCGAAAGAGAAACTCATGGTACCATATGCGTTCTTACAAACCGTATTTTCTTGTTCATAATCTTGTAGAAACCCGGTTAAAAGTTACTTGGATAAACTTCAAAAGACTAGAGGGAGAGAAAACAAAAGTAAACCATAAGAAACTCTGAAGAAAAGATCGGTGACGTGTCATTCTGAGCTCTGTCACTCCTATTGTATGAAGGATGAACTAACCATCATTATAAATTTATGAGAAACATCGCTTCCTTGATGAGATTTACCCTGCCAAGACAATTGTGTTTGCCAAGTTTTGTCTTTTTTAGTAGTTTTGCCCGGTACAAAGGCGAACTACAAGGAAGTATCAAAGAAGGGAAGAGAGAAACTGATACTCTTATTCAATTAAATATTTATTTTGCTACGAATCAAAAAGTGAATGTTAAAGAGCTTTATTTGTGGATATGGACAACAATCAGTAAATCCATAATTACCAAGAACTAAAGATATTGATAACCTACTAATATCCCTCAAGAAATATTGGTGGACTACAGCGTGGATACAGATTCTCATCTGAAGGTTTAACTTCCTATGTGATTGTGTTGACATCGGATAGTGTAATTGGAACTGGGTCTGTAGCTTGATAAGCACATATCCTGCCGCCAATTGTGTGAGTTCCAAGAACGGAATTGCAGAACAGAGTCAATTAAAGTTAAAATAAATAGAGAAATGAACAACATTGTCAACAGTAGATCTCATGACATTACAAAGGAGAATGTGCAACAAGAGATGTTGAAATCCTCACAAAGAATAGAACATCAAGGCTTTATAAAGCATATAATTCGTAGTTAAAGACAAGTGTACCTATTAATTGGTACAAGGCTTGGGTATGTATTGTCTTAGTACAGAAAAAAAATACGACGTTAGCTAGCTCTCGTATAGCAAGTTCTCATTTTTTTTTTTTCGGGGAGCAAATTAAACGGGTCTCAGCCTCTTACCGTCGGTGATCGAGGGATGGCGGGGGTTTGTGCACGGACCAGATTGTCTTTTTAAGCTTATTTTTGCCACGCCATGAATTTTGTTATTAGCTTAAAGCTGATGAGGCGCTGACGTTTAAAACACATTAATCACACTCTAATAGCCACACACTTTGCAGTGAGATCAATTAATTACTACACCTATGAAGATCACGTTATCGCAGACACTACCGTCAGACCATCCGCATTTCTAGCGACAGTCATCCCTCCATATACAATAAAAATAGAGTCTGCAAAACATCAACCTCGTGAAAAAACAAATCACATTTCTATTCCCGTCACGCACACCATATACGGATGAAGTTTATTTAGTAAAAAAAAATGTAATTTAAGCACTTTTCGTGGAATCATTGTTTCGAATCATTTAGCCTCATCTTTTATGTTGTAAAGATTGTTGAAACGGCTTGATAAATTAGTTCACAATATCTGGAACCTCCTTGTATAAATACGCATATTACATTGGCAATTTGTAAAGCAAAAGCTTAAAGTTTCATATGGTGGCAAACGGAGTAAAGTTTTGTCATCCTTGTCTCTTCACGACAATCGCAGCGGAACTCCCGTTGATGGAGATGAGATGAGTCGCGGGGATAGTTTTCCCTCTCAGTCAAATATTCTTATTTAGATAGCATGGTCCGCATCTGCAAAGACAAACAAATTTCCTGAAGAACGGTCGTTCATTCAGGTCTGTTGGCGCGGAATATGCAAAACACCGTTATCCCGTAGACTTTGTTATATTCGTCTACTGTGCCGTATTCATCATTTCTCAGTATTTCTATTTCCTCGGTTCTAAATTCACTACAATTTCCTGGTGCGAATAGACTATGCAGTATTTTAAATACACGCGAGTATGTGTGCGTGCGCCGTGACTATTCGTTGCCAGACAATATTCTAGGTGGTGTATTTGGCCGGGCCCTTCCATGGCGAATCATGGCTACACCAACCAAGAGATAACGACAAGAATGAGAGCGATATACTTTTATGTCCTATTAAGTGAAGGAGCACAAAGGAAAGGAAGACAAGGAAAGATGAAACATTTGTAAACAAATAAATACGAATATATATATGTATTTATACATACATTCATTAACATACATACATATGTAATATGTATATATGTATATATATATATGTATATATATATATGTAAGGGTGTATATATATATACACCCCTCTTTCTTTCTCTCTCTCTCTCTCTCTCTCTCTCTCTCTCTCTCTCTCTCTCTCTCTCTCTCTCTCTCTCTCTCTCTCTCTCTCTATCGGTCATTATATGATTTAATGAAGAGACACTTTTCTGATATTTGAATTATGACCTCATTTTTTTCTATGATTTATAAATATATGTGTATATGTGTGTGTGTGTGTGTGTGTGTGTGTGTGTGTGTGTGTGTGTGTGTGTGTGTGTGTGTGTGTGTGTGTGTGTGTGTACACACACACACACACATATATTTATATATATATATATATATATATATATATATATATATATATACATATATATACATATATATACATATATATACATATACATATATATATATATACATATACATATATATATATATATATATATACATATATATACATATATATACATATATATACATATACATATATATATATATATATATATATATATATATACATATATATATATATATATATATATATATATATATATATATATTACTCTTTCACACCCAGACTTTCACTTTCACTATCTCTCTCAGAGATAAATTAAATAATTGTACAAAAAACATGGAAAATAGTTAAAACACTAATACCAAATAAAAACATCATAGATATAAGTTAAAATTCCAGAATTAGTACGAATGATTTTAATGACTTCACTAGCTCTTGGTACATGGGTTAAACTAATAGCTTACAAATAAAGACAACATTGCTGCGAGAGTAGCACTTGGCTAAGTTGATAAATATAGCGACCTTAACTCACACATAAATAAATTAAAATGGTTAAAAGACTAGTACAAATATAATTATGATTCTTGCAAACTTATCATTAAAATTATTCAAGGTAATTATCCAAAATTGCTCTTACCTCTTCTAACCATATGTAACACAGCAGAAGTCTAAACAAGACAGGAGACTATTTACATGTCAAAAGATCACGCACAAAAATAGGGGCGTGACAAAAACAAACACGTGAACCCATGATCCGGAACCAACTACAACAGAGAATCAGAAATATTCATAACTTTAATATATTCAAAATAAAATTAAGTAACCCTCATCTAAATTATCAATGACATTTAGTTTCTCGTATAAGTATAGCACGGATTAGATATACCACCATTAATTTTATGTGTATCTTATCGTTTTTGAACTCTCTCTCACTCTCTCACATGCCATAATGTGAACCCAGTGTTAAGTTTTCTGCTTGCATTTCAGGTTCCATCTAGTTAGGTTAGATATCCTTTTCATTATAGTCTCACGAATCCATGTTTTCTCGTGTGAATTTTCTATATAACTTTCTTGAAGCACGATTAAGAAATTAGTCCTTTGATATTTGCACGGGAACGGGAAATACCGCCTAATCTAGATACTAGGCGGGTCAGGTGATCCAAAGAAGCGGCTTCCCTCCCTGCTCGTAAAGGTGTTACATAAACGAATGCCTTTTACCTCTTCTCCCTGGCATTAGCGTGAGCAGGGTGTAGTCGTCAGGAGATGGAAATGAGGATATAACATTTAGATCCTTAATGTAAAGGCTCCTTTGAATAGATCCAAGGGCAGCCCTTGCTGAACCGGTTTTCTACTGAGTGGCTGTCGGATGAGAAGCTGTCAGTCTCGGCTCTACCTTGCGATTTTGTCGATGATAGACTGCTGCCTGGTGACGACAGGAGGAGGATCGACAGGGAAAGCAGAGGAGGTGATTTCCCTCACACCTTACCTCTCCTCTTCCCTTAAGCAAACGTTTTTTAAGATTTGCACCGGAGGCTAAGCTTTTTAGATTAATGCTTCTTTTGGTGAGACACGAACATACTGCATTCATTAACATGTATGTTGTTATACATATATATATATATATATATATATATATATATATATATATATATATATATGTATATATGTGTGTGTGTGTGTGTATACATATATACACACATATATATATGTACCTATATCTATTTATATTCACACACACATACACACACACACACACACACACACACACACATATATATACATATATATATATATATATATATATATATATATATATATATATACACATATATACGCACATAAAGTGTGTGTATATGTGTATGTATATATATATATATATATATATATATATATATATATATATATATATATATATATATATTGATATATATATATATAAATATACATATATATACGCATATAAATTATATGTATATATATGTGTGTGTGTGTGTGTGTGTGTGTGTGTGTGTGTGTGTGTGTGTGTGTGTTTGTGTTTGTGTGTGCGTTTGTGTGTGTGTGAATATGTATATGTATATATGTACATATCATCATCATCATTTGGGAGCTAACGCAGGCAGGGGCGCATAGCTGTATCCACCCTATGCTTCCACCTACGAAAGTCCCTCATGGTGAGCCGCCAGGCAGGGGCCCAGCCCATTTCTAGTTCCTCACGACAGGTTTGATCGATCTGCCCAAGCCACGACCTTCTCGGTCGTCCCACAGGCCTCCTCCACCCAGGGTTGTCACGGACAGAGACAACCTGATGGGCAGGGTCATCCTGCGGGAATCGAGCCTGTGTTGGCGATTACGAATTGTGCAAGTAACAGGTCCTGTACCGGTCTCACGGTGCAGCCGTTGGTTGGACACATGGTCCTGCCAACTGTACCCCATGATCCGGCGCAAGGATCTGTTACAAAAGGCATCAAGACGAGATTCCAGAGCACGAGATAGCATCCAAGTTTCACTACCATATAGTAAAATTGGCTGTAGCAGGGCCTTGAAAACACGTAGTTTGGCCCTTCTGCACAGAAACTGGCATCTCCAAATACTCTTGTCGAGAGATTTCATGACCCCTGCTGCCAGGCCAATCCGTCTACTGACTTCCTGGTATAACAGCTCAGAGTCGTGAACTGCACTACCGAGGTATATAAAACTCTCTGTGACTTCGATGTTTTTACCGCAAGCGCGTACCAACTGCACAGGGTCTCCTAGTAGGCCCCCAAAATCCTGGATCTTGGTCTTGGTCCAGGAGACCTCTAGCCCCAGGGGCTTCGCTTCATTGTTAAATGCATCAGAAGTCACCATTAGAGAGAAGATTCAGAGAGAATGGCAACATCATCAGCAAAGTCAAGGTCTGTAACCTTGATATTGCCCAGAGTTGCTCCAAAGGGACTTTGGACAGTAGCTCTACCCAGTATCCAATCCATGCAAATGTTGAAAAGTGTTGGTGCAAGACAACAGCCAGCCTCACGCCTGGACTAACAGGGAAGAAGCTCGACAGGCCCCCACCACACTTTACAGCACTTTCAGTGCCTGTATACAAGTTTGCTATTAATCCAACAACTCTTGTTGGAATTCCTCTTAGCCTCAGGCTCTCCCAGAGTGATTCGCGATGCACCGTATCAAACGCCTTCTTGAGGTCGATGTAGGCTGCGAGCAGCCCACGTCCGAACTCACGACGACGCTCTACTATGACTCGAAGCGCCAGGATGCAGTCTATTGTGGACTTACCTGGAGTAAATCTGTCTGTCAGGCCCTCGAGTGCTGTGAGCCCACCAGAGATATCCTCGACAAACCCCTGGGCACACTCGTCCTCCCTCAATCTGTCCAAATGAAACACCCTAGGGTGTTCATTCGGGCGACGGGGGTTATAAAGTGGACCCGGAGAGTAGCCACAACTAATCTATGATTAGTTCCATAGAACTGGGCGCTTCGATACACCCTGCAGTTCTGGAGGATCCTCCACCGAGTGCTAACGAGGATGTGGTCGATCTCCTTGGCCACACTACCTGTATCACTGTACCAAGTCCAACGATGCGGGTCAGAATGCTGATACCAGGAGCCAGAAATCCTCAATTTCTGGGACCTTGCAAAGTCACGGAAAAGGAGCTCCTGAGCCATATAAACTTGAGCCACCTCAAGTTTATATACATCCGTAGAAGCGTATACAGGAATAAGAAACATGACTTTACCTCTTCCCCCAAGCACCAACAACTATATGCTTTGCTGCCAGTACGGTTTTCTCGGGGAGGCAGACTGGCAAGGCCTACCTCCCCACAGCCGGCCATTAACCCCAGGGGGCACGGGGGCAGGAGTTAGTACGAAGCTAGGGCGTATCCACATGCTGGTGGGCCTCCTGCTGCTCCAAGAGCCTGCACAGTTCAGCCTAGGACCGCAAGGTACCTAGTTTCCATGGGTGACCACGAGGAGGCACTGCAGAAGTCTTGATGATGGAGAGGCTATTAGCTGGCAGGGGAGTCTTATGCATAGCTGCTCCCTTTTCGCACCAGGGCTAGCCAGCGGTGGCAGCTGTAAGCGAGAAAGCAATTAACACTAACTAGGCTACCACACCATCGCTTCACATCACACACTCTACCGTGTTGATACTATGGTAGAAAAACCCACAATGTAAAACTGTGTCTGTGTGTGTATGTGTGTCTATATGTATAGGTGTTTACACCCACATATATCACACACACACACACACACACACACATTATATATATGTATATATATATATATTACATATATATAAATATACATATATATATATATATATATATATGTGTGTGTGTGTGTGTGTGTGTGTGTGTGTGTGTGTGTGTGTATATATAAACATATAGAGACAAATATATGTATGTACTTATATGTGTATTTATACATATATATATGCATATATGTATAAATCTATAGAAACAAATATACGTATATATGTATATATATATATATATATACATATATACATATATATGCACATATACATATATATATATATATACATTTATATGTATATATGCTTATATACATATATATATATATGTATATATACACATATATATATACATATATATGTATATATATATATATACATATATATACATATATATGTACATTGGGTCCAGCTCCACCAGCTCGTCCTCGACCCCGAGGACACAGGGCTCTCTTAGGGGGTCTCATATCTACCTTCAACAATAAATCATCAAGCTAAGACCAATTCATTGACAGCCCAAGACCATCTCACGTGTCACTCATATTCTGGTGGCAGCGGTGATCAAGAACCTCAAAACGCCGACGCTAATTCACCTACCACCACGCTCCTCGCCGACATCTGTTGCCGAATCACGCTATCTGCCGACAAACTACTCCTGTCGAAGTGCCTCCTCCCCTCTTTTAACGCCCAGCCATCACTACCAAGTCCCCTTTGATCGCGCCTACCCGCACAATGTCTACCCTGCTAACCGTGCTGACCACTCACGCCTGCGTTAGCCTCCTGACGAAGTCGCTGACGATATGTTCCCACACTATACGCCGCAACCCTCGCAAATCCGGCTCACCTACCTCACCAAGTTTTCGCGAACCTTCGTCAGCACAGCCATGAAGTCGCAGTATATCTACCACCACTAATACTTCCTCGTTACATTAAAAGTAAGTGTACCTGTCAGTAGCATATTAATTACTGCCCTCCCTATACCCTCATACACCTTGCATACAAGTTTTCTTCTTTTAAATTCAAGTACACGTCACCCAAGGAAAACAAACTACATAACTTCTCTGTCAACCATTGTTTTTTCAACACAACAAACGAAGTCACACACTGAGATCAAACCTTAGTGACACACCCTCACTTCACACCTCACTCCCCTGTGTTATTAGTATTTTTTTGTATATTATCATTTTATCCTCAGATCGCACAGTTTAGTATATGTTGTTTGTCCCAGAACAAATAATTACCTTCGAGTTTATTCAATTATTGTTATTGTCAGTTGTTCTAGTCATATCTTTCATGT
>NC_061830.1:22644823-22649823 GCF_019202785.1 Penaeus chinensis
CCAAGTTGACAGCGTAGCAATGGGATCACCACTTGGCCCTTGCTATGCTAATACGCGTGCTTCCCTCTGTTATCACAACAAGCTTGGTTCAATAACTGGACGATACTTTCTTGCTCTTCAGTGACCCCTCTCATATCATTTTTTTTCTTTCATATTTAAATCCACAGCACCCGAGCATTAAACTCACCTACGAAATTGAACAAAACAATGAACTATCATTATTTGACTCCATTACCTTTCAAGATAGTGGTTTCTCAGTTAACACTTAATTGAGACCGACATTCACTGGCCTTGGACTTCACTTTCTGAGTTATATACCTCTCATTTACAAACTGAACAGCCTGAAAACACTTATTAACCGAGTCTACAGTATTTGTTCAACGTGGGCCAATTTCACACAGAAGCCATGTATTTAGAATAATATTTTACTTCGAATGGGTGTCCATCCCACCTATTTTATAAAGTAATACATTTCCTTAGTCAGATTTCACACAAACCTACAATTACCACAGTTAATAAAGACATCAATTATATATATATATATATATATATATATATATATATATATAGTGTTAGTGTCAGTGTTAGTTTTTGAATCAGAAACTCGTTAAACAAAATCTTATACAATACTATCTTCAAATTAGTTTCCGATTTGTTTTTCATAGTGGCAATTATATTGGTAATTTTCTAAAACAGAAGAAACAGTGCAACTCTGATTTATGTTCGAATCAGGTTTACCTTTTTACCTGTCGTAGCTGTCGGGCTAGATACGTGGGTTCAACCTCACTGTGGCTGCAACATTAGGACTGGCCTACTACTGAGTGAACCATCCTTCCCAACAATCAGAGAGCACTCTCAACTTCAGAACCACCCATTTAACACTACTAATTGCAAAATCTTGACTTCCATCCTAACAGATTCGCCCTGATCGTAGCCGAATCTCTGCACATAATAAGCATAAAACTGAGCTCAATGGTACAACAACCGCAAGCACCCTATATACCAGTGGTTCTTAACCTTTTAACTACCTCGCCCTCTTTAGGAATTTGTCCTTTTTTCCAGGCCTCCCTTGCATCTGGAAATTAAATTCCCTCCCAGAGTTAAAGAAAATTATAAGTATGTTTTGTTAGTCTATTTAATGAGTATGAATTAGGGTCATTATAATTAAACTTTCAATTATGTGACCATGCTCTCATTAAAATTAACTGGAGAATTTACTGCCCTTTTCCAAAGACTCATTCCCCCTTTGGAAAATACTGAAGACTCCCAGGTTAAGAACCACTGCTATATACCATCTACTTGTTAAAAGGTTAGTTACCCTAAATTGACCCTTTTCTACATTGTCACAATTGCGAGACTGCTCAGGACTGTCGGCGGTCCTGAGCAGTCTGATTCCTTAAAACGGCCTTTACATCGGCGCGGAACCAGTCAAAAATTCAGCAGTTGTCCCTTGACTTTGACTTGTGTGCTTCCTTCCGCCATGTAACCTCGCCTGCCCCGCTGGATCCTCTCCCTATAATATTATAATCATCCTGTTTTGTTTAGTGTTAATAGTGCCCTTCTCAGTAGAACCTTGTGTATGTTCCCTTGGTGTTTCAGTTGACCTGATTGCTCTGATTCCTTAAAACGAACCCTGACATTAGCCATGATCAGACGGTCTGGAAAGCACCATGAGGAACTACGTGCAGGAAGGTGAGATACTGGGCCTTGAAGGCATGGCCTTCTTACACTACATTCAGGAGCAGGAGAGGATCAGACGCGAACAGATGGTTCTCTACTACCAGAAACAGGAGGAGCAGAGGCAGCTGTGGGAAGAGCAGCGTCGTAGGAACCGCGAGGCGCAAAGACGCCGGAAAGGAGAGCAAGTGCTGTGGCGGTACGTGGGTCTCCTCTTATGGCCTTGCTCTGACCCTCCTATTGCAAAGGCAACTCAAATAAAACTCCCGGGAGTAGAACGCTGACTCCTCAAGACCGTCGGCGATGTTTACCTTACTCCGGGCGGCGGGCTTAGGCATCTCGCGATTGGCTTTCTCACCGTGTGGGGAACGAGGGTATCGGCCTTTACATCGGCGCGGCACTTAAAAGGAGCACCAGTCAAAAATTGTCCTGTAACTTTGACTTGTGTGCTTCCTTCCGTGACCTCGCCTGCTACGCTGGATCCTTTCCCTATTATATTGTAAATATCCTGTTTTGTTTATTGTAGATAATGCCCTTATCAGTAAAACCTTGTGTATGTTTCCATTGACCTGACCGCTCTGATTCCTTAAAACCAACGCTGACATACATTCGATCTTAACCTTTGTCAAACTGTTCTGTATCATATATTTCGTCAAGCATTTTGTATGTGTGAGTGTATATATGTATACATGTATATATATATATATATATCCCAATGGCGCCGGGTATAGCAAATTAAAAAAAACTCTACGCTCTGGCGAACGGCGGCAGCGCGCCGACTCTGAGCGCGTGATGTCGGTCCCTCAAGCCGAATCATTGCCTCGGGGCGTTTTGGCGCGGCGCCGCTGCGGACAGCCGCACGCCGCACATCGTGCGTATTGTTATGACGGCGATAGCCGTGACCCGTCGCCATTGGGATATATATATATATATATATATATATATGTGTGTGTGTGTGTGTGTGGATATTACATATACATATATACATATACATATATACATATATATATACATATATATATATATATATATATTATGGTCAACATCCTTCCGTCTCGTGAGACGATGGGGTAGTTCCGTAGGGATTGGGTCAGCGACAGCAGCGTGAGTAGCTGAATAATCCCAGACGAACGTTGACTGTTGTTGTGGCTGGTGCTCTTACTGCTTCTGCCTTCTTCTATTCTCGGCCAGAGCTGCATTTCTCGCGTCCTCGCCCTCCCTCACGCCAGATTTCACAGTTGAGCTCCAGGAAGGCCGGTCTTCAGCGAGGCTCTCCCAGGAGGAGACATCGATGTTGCACTGCTTCATGTCTCTTTTGCAGACGTTTTTGAAGCGGAGGCGGGGGCGCCCTCGGCGAGTTCTCCGTACAGGAGGTCCTTTGGAATTCGACCTGCGTCCATCCTCCGCACGTGGCCGAGCCGTCGCAAGCGTCAGTCCCGCAAGATGGCCACCCTACTCTTCATGCTTGCTCGCTGTAGTATCTCCACATCTGGGATTTTGTCCTGCCAGCGGATGTGAAGAATGCGTCGTAAACATCTGAGGTGAAAGCTGTGGAGTCTCTTCTCATTCCTTGCGTAGGGGATCCATGCTTCGCTGCTGCTGAGGAGGGTGCTGAGCGCATAGGCTTGATAGACATGCAGCTTGGTCTTTTCCGTGAGACTGGAGTTGTTCCAAACTCTCTAGTACAGTTTCGACATAACTGCTGTGGCCTTGGCGATCCTGCTGCTGACTTCTGTTTCCAGTGTATGTGAGCTTATGATCGAGGACCCAAGGTAGGTGAAGTTGCCGGCAGCTTCCAGCACATGCCCATCAATGGTGATGGTTGGGGGATGGTCTGTGCCCTGCGCCATGACGCTCGTCTTCTTCAGGCTGACGGTGAGCCCAAACTCCTTGCAGGCGGCGGAGAATCGATTGACAAGCTGCTGCATCCGTCTTCTGTGTGCAAGGCTAAGGCTTTGGTCTTGGCATGGAGACGACCAATGTTGAAGAGTTTGCCATCAGCTCTGGAGTGGATGCACACCCCTTCGCTGCAGTCCTTGAAGGCGTACTGAAGGAGCATGGAGAAGAAGATGCCAAAAAGCGTCGGCGCAAGGACACAGCCCTGCTTAATGCCACTACTGACAGGAAAGACCCCAGAAGTGGCACCGTTGAAGGACACTGTTCTGCGCATGTTGTGGAATGACGTGACGACAGCAAGCAGGTGTGGGGGTCAGCCAATCTTCTTGAGGAGCTGGAAGAGTTCGCTCCTGCTGACCATGTCGAACGCCTTTGTTAGATCGATGAAGGCAAGGTAGAGAGGCATCTGCTGTTCCTGGCACTTTTCTTGGAGCTGGCAAGGGAGAATACCATGTCTACTGTTGACCAGCCTGCACGGAAGCCACACTGGGACTCGTGCGAAGACCTTCCCCACATTGCTCAGGAGAGAGATACCTCGATAGTTGTTGCAGTCGCTTTTGTCACCCTTGTTTTTGTAGAGGGTGACGATGTTCGCATCTCGCATGTCCTGAGGGATGTGTCCTTCTCCCAACATTTGCAGAGAAGGGTGTGCAAGGGCTCGAGTAGTGCAGGTTTCCCACTCTTTAGGACCTCTTCTGGAATGCTGTCAATCCCAGGGGTCTTTCCGCTTGAGAGACTGCTGATGGCTTTGCTGAGCTCCTCCTTAGTGGGCAGTGCGTCAAACTCCTCCATCACAGGCAGGTCAGGGGTGTCGGCAAGGGCAGCATCAGTGATAACATTCTGCGTGGCATACAGCTCCAGGTAGTGCTCGACCCATCATTCTAGCTGCTTGCCCTGGTCGGTGATCACGTAGCCTGTCTTGGTCTTGAGGATGGCAGACTTACTGGGCACTGGACCTGTCGCCTTCTTAATGACCTTGTACATCCCTCTTGCATCTCCTACATCTGCAGCAAGCTGTATTTTACTGCAGAGATTCAACCAGTAGGTGTTGGCACATTGACGAACTGTCTGCTGGGACGTTTTCCTGGCAACCTTGAGTGCGGTAAGCGTGGTGGGGTTTGGAGCGTTCTTGTAGGCCAGAAGGGCCTTCCTCTTTGCCTCAACCACAGTGTCCATCTTGTCCCAGTGAGTCTCAAACCAGTCAGCATTCTTGTGTTCCTTCCTCCCGTAAGCAGAGATGGATGTACTGTAGATTGAGTCCCGCAGATGGGACCAAATGAGGTCTGTGGTGTCGTCTTCAGATGTCTCCCTTGCTAGGGTCACGTTGAGAAGGTTCAGGAAGCTCTGTGTCTTAAGGAGGTTTCTGGCATTGCAGGTGTTAATGCGTGGCCAGCTGCTCTTCTTGCTGTGGTGTATTTTCCTCTGGG
>NC_061830.1:22654823-22659823 GCF_019202785.1 Penaeus chinensis
GCTTGACATGACCTTACACTGCTGCATCCACCTACCTTTCTCCACATAATCTCAACATAGATGATTTGGAAGATCTACTTGGACAGTTGCCTCAACTATTTCTACTTCTGGGAGATTTCATTGGTCGGGATCACTTCTGGGAAGACACTTTGTGCAACCCTCGAGGAAGGGCCTTGGTTCTCAAGAGTAGATGCAATTTTACTGGGCAGTAACACACCCACACATTTCCATATTAAAACTGGGACATTCTCCAGTATTGACCTGTCAATTGGTTCACCTGATTCACAGTTGAATTTCACTTGGCAGGTCATGTAAGACTTACATGGAAGTGACCACTATCCAATACTTTTGGAGGATGTGAATGGTATTCCAGCCAATGGAGTGCAGAGATGGTGACTTGAAAATGCAGACTGGAATTTTTTTAGATCAATTGCAGTATTGTAAAGATCTGTGAATGATTTCTAGCATGTTCAAGATGCTGTTAATCACTTCACATCACAAATTCACCTTGCAGCAGAAGCATCTATTACCAAAAGTAGTGGGCAGTACCATCGACCTCCAGTACCATGGTGGTCTGATGAATGCCAACAAGCTGTTAGAGCAAGAAAAGCTGCATTAAGGCAGTTGAAACAATACCCCAGGGATGTAACCTTGATCCATTATAAAAAGACCTGAGCCAAGGCCAGGCGAATGCTAAAGGAAGCTAGACGGACGTCGTGGGGACAGTATGTATTCTCAATAAACTCTGGGACCCCCTTAATATGGGTATGGGGCAAGGTGCATAAGATCGCTGGAAAGAGATCATGTCACCATCTATTCTGAAAATAGATGGCATAATCCCAACAGACAAAAAAGCTATTGTAAATGAGCTAGCTAAATCCATGGCAGAGGAGGATCTTACACTGCCCGATTTTACACTCTTCGGGGCTGAACAGGAACGACACCCAGTGTCGTTCTTCAGTAGTACTGCAGCAGAACTTCCATACAACTTGCCATGTTTGCACAAGGAGATGAACTCTGCTTTGCAGCTCTGCCGTAAGACTGCACCTGGAAGTGACACTATTCCATACCAATAATATCTCACTTACAGGAGAGCTCCCAAAAGTTCCTATTGGACCTATTCAATAGAATGTATATGGAAAGAGGGTATAATCATTCCTGTCCCTAAACCTGGCAAGGATGCATCCATACCAGGGAATTAAAGACCAATTTCTCTCACCAACGGCATCTGCAAGCTGATGGAGAAAATGGTACACTTCAGGTTGACATGACTGCTAGAAAAAGTTAAACGTGCTGACCCCATATCAATATGGGTTTAGAAAATTGAGATCGACCACAGATGCATTGTAAGGATGGAAACTGCTATACAAAATTCCTTCACACAGCGACGTCATATGTTAGCTTTCTTCATTGACCTTGAAAAGGTTTATGATACCACTTGGATGCATTGCATACTCATGAAGCTGTATGACATTGGTTTAAGAGGAGCTTACCTACCTTCATACAAAGCTTCCTTGCCGACAAGAAGGTTAGAGTGAAGGTGGGAACTGTTTTTCTAACCTGAAAGATCAGTTGGAAGGGGTCCCACAAGGGAGTGTCTTAAGTGTAACCCTGTTTGCCTTTGCTTTAAATGATATAGTAGAGGTCGTTCCAAGCGCTGTCTCATGTAATCTGTATGTGGATGACTTCACATTGTACTGCTCAGGAGGAAGCTTACAGGATGTGCAAGGACACTTGCAGACTGCAATAAATCAGGTTGGGCAGTGGGCAACATACCATGGGTTCAAATTTTCTCCAAGCAAGACCAAGGCCAGGCATTTCCACAAACGAGGAATGTTCCATCCTTCCTTCTATTTAGGAGCAAACCCACTGCCTATTGTCCAAGAGATGAAGTACTTGTGTCTATTTTTTGACTCAAGACTTACATGGGTGCCTCATATCAAACAATTAAAGGTGAATCTACAAAAGCACTTAGTATTTTGCAGGTTCTCTCACACCTATTTTGGGGTGCAGACTGCACAACACTTCTGCTGTTTAACCGAGTGCTTATTCGTAATAAACTTGACTATGGGTGTGAGCCTTAATCATCTGCAACTCCCACTGTTCTCTTCATAATGAACCTCTCAGAATCTGTACAGGGGCTTTCAGGTCTTCACCTGTGGAGTCCCTGTATGCTGAGAGGGAAGAACCACCTCTTTAATTGCACCGGCACTACATGAACCTGATTTACTACACGAGACCACAAAGGATTCCGGGATCGCCCACATCCAGATTGGTTTTCATCCCTCTTAAGGATAGCCGATCCTATGGTAGGAGAATGAGGAATCTTGTGGAAGATCTTAGTTTAAATCTCACTAAGGTTCTGGCTGTTGGAACACCCCAATTCCCCCCTTGGACCATTCAAATCGAGCTGCATTTGGTCGGAATTGGGAAAGGGTAGACATCGGAAGCAGAAGTCAGAGAGAGATTTTTTCAACACACTTCTAAGTACCAAGGACCAGATGCAATATATACATATGGTTCGAAATGTGAAAATAGTGTGGGCTTTGCAGCAGTGAGCAGAAGGAGTCTTTCTTTATTTGCCTCGAGTTACATGCCATCCTAGCAGCAGTCCAGATGACTAGAGATCTTACAAACCATTCTATTGTAATATAATGCGACTCTCGTAGTGCCATGCAAGCAATCAGGAGCTTAAACTCATCACATCCACTGGTGAGGGAGCTTGCACTGATGTCAGCACGTAAAAAGATAACTCTGTGTTTGGTGCCAGCACATGTTCAGAAGGTCAAGGCAGCTGTCGCCCAGCCCTGTGATGCTTGTTTTCCTCTCCCACACACTGACTAGAAACCCAGCATCAGGAGCTGTCTTCACGAGAAATGGAGGGAACAATGGAGGCATACATCTAGAAACAAACTTCGAGAGCTTAGAAATGACCTTGGCAGTTGGGTGACCAGCATCCATCCCAACCGACAAGTAGAAGTTGTATTATCAAGGCTGAGAATCGGGCACACAAGATTGACTCATGGGCCCATGATAGTTAAAAGTGTAGCACACTGTGATGAATGTCAAGAGCCATTAACAGTCGCATACATTGAAGAAAGATGTGCAACAATTTCATACCAAAAATGTATGTTCTTGCCCCCCCCCCCCCTCCTTATATACACTAAAAATAGGTCTTATTCGTTTCCTTAGGGAGACTAATATTTTCAATAATATTTTATTATGTATAATATTCATGCAATAATTATATATATTTAAATCAATGTATATATGCTTTGATTTTTAATATAATATGTGTTGTTATTTAAAAGACATTCATTGATAGATCTTTAATGTTTTAAGTATTTTAACAGTTCAATTTAACAGGGTATTCGCTGCTAAGGACCTCAGCTGTTGATGCAGCAGATAATTTTAAATAATCAATCATCTTTCCAGAGAGGGATGACCATGCCCCTCAACAGGTCAGGGGGAATGGAACCAGACTGCCAGATTGCAGCCAGGGCAGTATGTAATCCCCGTGCCATAGGTTCGCCCCCAGCCTTTAGCTGTTCAGCAGGGATATTGCATATGCCCACAGCATTCCCAACCTTTAGCCTAGGGATCGGTTTCCTAACCTTAGTTAGGATAGCAGGTTCCTTGCTGATGAGTGGGATTGCAACAACACTTGCATCCAGACTAACTGCTGAATGGTCTACCTGGTACAGCTGCTCAAAATATCTCAGTTAAACGTTTATAAACCCCAACATCACCTGAGATGATTCGTTCATCCACTGAACAGACTGCAGTCATCTGCGAGGAGGGCTTGGAGTTTAGTTGTCTTAGGGCTTGATAAGCAGGGCGAAGGTCATTTACTAGGAAATGGCCTTCAATAATATCAGCAAGATTCCTGATAAAACTTGTCCCTTCTAATCCGTGTCCAAGCCCTGCACACCAAGCCAAGAAACACCGCAAATCCCGATTGCCATTCAGTCAAGCCAAATGACACACATCTGTGACCTCCATTGTCTCCAGTGAGATGAAAATCTGCATTGTCCTCAGGCGTCTGCTAATGGATTCCTGTGCTGTATTAAGTGTTTTACACTTAAAGGAACCCGACAAAGCTACAGGGATCTGTCAGGTTTTCGAGTTATGTGACCCAATCAGGGACTGCTGTGGCAAATCTCTGTACCCACTCCTCCTCCCCCAATCTGTCTCAGTGTAACAACCTGGAGTAGCCAGTGGAGAGACCACTTCTCCTCCATATAGGAAGCCTATGCTTAGTGGTATATACATACGTTTTTCATACCATCCTCTCCATATCAAAAGAGGTGTTGCCACCTCGCTGTTCGTCCGCGTCCTCCGCATCTGTGACCCCTAGTACTTGGATGGAGAGATCGATATCCTGAATCGTTCATTTTCGAAACTGGGCTACCCTCGTTATGTTCTCGACGCCGCGGGCACGGCGTACCTCCTACTACTGAAGAGACTCCTTACCTGCCCATCCTCAGCCTGCCCTACACTGAGGAGATCTACTCTCTCCATCACCCTTTTCACCCTCTCAACTGCAGGCTGATATTTCACCAGGTGAACACTCTCCGTCGCAGCCTGGTCTACACTAGTCCTCCCTCTACTCCGAAGGTGGGCACATATGCTGTTTCTTGTGCCTCCTGTGATAAGCAATACTTTGACGAGTCTCAACATAAATACGTTGTATCCAGGGGACACAACAACAACGCCCTCTTTTGCCATCGGTGGGACACAGGCCATTCAGCAGCGCGAATTGCCTTTCCTTTCGTTGATATCCATGCCCGAAGATTGGTGGAATCTTATTTAATAACGCTGCTGCCTAATCTTAACTTGAACAGCGCTTCACTCCTCCTCCGCCTTCTCCCTTATGCCGGCCACCCTGCTCATAGTCCGCCCGATCCTCCTACCTGATCTGACCTCTCTTCG
Source organism: Penaeus chinensis (assembly GCF_019202785.1). Lineage (NCBI taxonomy): Eukaryota > Metazoa > Arthropoda > Malacostraca > Decapoda > Penaeidae > Penaeus > Penaeus chinensis. Next base: position 22,659,756 of record NC_061830.1, read on the forward strand.
CTATCGTTCGTCTGTCCTCACCTGCCCCGTGTTACCGCGTTGCCTCTCCTTTACCTCCTCTCCCTTTC
>NC_061830.1:22677323-22679823 GCF_019202785.1 Penaeus chinensis
CGTCAATGGCTTCTACTCAAGGAATGCCATCCTCCACATAATAGTGCGATCAAGGAGAATTGACCTTGTCATGATCAAGGAGACATTAACAGTGGAGGCTGTTCGCTTCCCAGCCCAAATGCCACAACCAAATCCGAGATGGAAAACAGACAAGATCAACTGGCAGGCATTTCAGAAAGCCTTGGTCCACTGTTGAGATGCAATGAACCCCCACAGAGTGAAAATGTGGAAGTGCTTGAAGCCAGACTTATCAATGCCATAAATCAAGCAGCCTCACTGACCATAACTGAAACTCGGCCTGGATCCAGGAGTCACAAAGACGCTTGGCACTTTAACGACAAGATTAGGGAGGTTAACCATAACAATTCCGAAGGCAAAGAACCCTTGACAAACTAAGATGGTGTGAGTCCTTCAGCCACCAAATCACCCTTACAGAGCTATGGCAATGGGTCAGGCGAGCTACCAGCCGCTCAGCCCCGAAATGCACACATCATGACCCTCAATCAGAGGCAAACAGATTGGTGCACGAGTTCTCTGCGAGAACAAGCAGCAAAAGTCTGCCAGCCAAACTGAGGGCAAGGCAAGATCGCCTACAACCAGGGAGAGAAAGGGCAGCCGAACCCGATAACTCAGATGTTATCTTTTCTCTGAGGGAACTAAGAAAAGCCTACAAAAACAGTTCTTGCACAGCCCCGGGTTCTGATGGGATTTCGTACCCCATCATTTCCCACCTAGGACTAGCAGGTGAGCTTGCACTCTTGTAACTCATCAACAAGTCCTGAGAATCTTCCACTCTACCCTAGAGCTGGAAGAGGGCTACCATAGTTCCCATCCCAAAACCAAAAGAAACAGGGAAGTACCGCCCTATCTCTCTCCTCAGCTGTCTGGCCAAGACGGCCGAGAAGATGGTACTAAACCGACTAAAATGGAAAATGGGACCTCCATATGAACACCTCCATGGGTTCACATGTGGCATGAGCACAGCAAACAGCATAGCCACGCTCTTAAGCACAATCTGCACTGGCACATCTGTAGTAGTATTCCTAGACCTGGAGAAGGCTTTTGAATCAGCAAGTCCCCTTGCAATTCAGGAGATCCTGATCCAGAAGGGCATCAGAGGAAAGCTCTTGGCTTGGATAGGTGACTATTTCCGGAACAGAACAGCAGGAGTCAAATTCCAAGGTCACCTTTCACAGCACATGCCACTAGAAATGGCACACCATTGCACGATCTTGCAGTCGCCTCCACTGGACCATACTGCCTAAATAAAGCCCAGCGTTGTCTGGACCTTGTATCTGTGGAGTGTTGTAGGACAGGACTAAAGATCTCTGCAGCCAAATCAAAAGCCATGGCTCTGAGACACAATGGTCAAGGCACAAGTCTGCAAATCCAGGGAATGGACTTGGAGTGGGTCCAGGACTTCCAATACCTTAGGGTAAGGATTGACCGGACCCTTTCCTTCCAGAAGTAGGTCAAGTACCTGGTTGACCAAACCAAAGCAAGACTGTCTGTCATGAGAGCAATGACTGGGAAACACATAGGAGCCAGATACAAAGTACTAAGATCATTCTATGTAAATGCCGTCCGGCCCATTGTGGACTATGCCTCTGTCGCTCTGATTGCCACAAAGAAAAATATTAAGACAAATTCACCAGTTCAAAATGAAGCTGCCAGGATTATTCTGGGTGCCCCAAAATGGTCGAAGGTCGTCAACCTCCTTATGGAGGTAAACCTTCTCCCCCTGGACTCACGAAATGATCTAATAGCATTCAGGCTCCCAGAAATACAAGCCTAAGAAAAAAAATACTCAGATGCCTAGAACAAGACCACAAGCTTTTTGCAAACAACTCCTGGCTGTCTCACACAGTCATATTCGAAAAATAATTAGCCGCCATGCTATCAACTCAAAGAACAACTACTTGCCAAGGGCATGGACTCCCCCTACCCTGACTTTATCGAAGCCCCGCCATGGGGACAAACATTGATAAAGTTCTCTGTTATGAGCCTGTCAATGAGAAAGTAACAATATCCCTTGCCTAGTTTAAAGGCAGAAGTCGAGAGGGTCATTGCAGCCATCACTCCTCCGGGTAGTAGAACATATTTCACATATGGATCATTTGATCCCTTGAACTACACTGCAGGCGCCGGCTTTGCAGCAAGGGATGCCACAAAATCCATGAGGCCTCCTCGCTACAGGCAGAGGCAGTTGCAATCATGTGAGCCCTAGCCCATGCATCCCTAAGGGAAAGACACATGGTCATACATACAGACTCCAGGGGCTGGATACTCAGTTTACGATGTTGTATCTCCCTATGGAGCCGTTACAATGTTGTAAGGCCTCCGAAGGCCATACTCGAAACAAAATTAGCCGCCATGTTATGACGTCACATATTGTAAAGTACCTTGTAAGTTACAACTGCTCTTGGGCTCTCGTACGGGTTTGAAACCGGATATAGTACGGTTTATTTCCCATTACTTAGTCGACAGAAACGTTTATTTG
>NC_061830.1:22692323-22704823 GCF_019202785.1 Penaeus chinensis
TATATATATATATATATATATATATGTATATGTATATGTATATGTGAGCGACACGAGAGATGGACTTAAAGCGGATAATGAAAGTGGCCTTGGGTTACAGCTTTATTCGCTTCAAGGTGAGTGGATGCAAGCGGCTCCTTCTGCCGAGGTATAGAGAATGTCCTAATTTTATTCAGCTGCTATATCCCGGGCGGTGCTTGCTTCCGCAGGCTGGAGTGTCAGATTTATCAGGCCGTGACAAGGGGGTGAGTCACTGGACTTGCTCAAGCGGGACATGTAGGTCACCTAGGAGGTCCTTGGGTAGACCAGGCTCAGGTGTGGAATGTGCGAAATGGCTGCTTCCTGTGATAAGGTGTACTAAAGAGGCAGCGACAGGAAGGCGCAGCCTTTGTTCAGCCAGGGAGAGATGTGTGGAGCACCACCTTCCGGATGTTGTTTATAGTATATATATATGTGTGTGTATATATATACATATATATATATGTATGTATGTATGTATATATATATATATATATACATATATATGTATTTATACAGATATATATGCATTTATATATTTGTAAATGTATATATATGTATATATATATATGCATATAAGTCCCTCCCACCCAGCAAGAACGACGGGCTGTGGGTCCCTCTAGTTTGGCGACCGCTGGGACTGGTGAGGAGGGTGTGTTACCTGTCATCCCATCTGGGTCCCAGCAGCCGCCAACCTGGCATGATGCTTGTGGGGGAAAGCCCCAGGGAGCCCTGCAGGAGGATTATGGGACCTGCAGCCAGCCAACCTCCTCTATATGGGGCGGCGTCGATAGAGGTGGCAGAGGTGGCGCCCACCCGGAGTGACTGCCCGAGGTTAGAGCTCAGGTGGGCTGTCAGGGTGGGGGCTTGGAACGTCCGTTCCTTGTGACAGGACGATCGGTTACCACTACTGTCGAGGTGAGAAGACATGGCAGCGGCACGATTAGTGTGGCTGGCTACACTTATTACTGGTTGGGCCGCAGCGATGGCCATCTTCTCCAAGGGGTAGCCATAGCCATCTCCAGCAGACTTCAAACCTCGGTAGTAGAAGTCACTCCAGTCGATGAGCATATTATGGTATTGAGACTGAAGCTTTCACTTAGCTTCATGTCTCTTATTGCTGTATACGCTCCTATGTATGTATATAAACTTGAGGTGAAAGAGATATTTTACGCCAAACTTGCCTCTGTGGCAGACAGTTGTCCTCGGAGAGATATTCGTATTGTTCTGGGTGACTTCAATGTGGTATCTGACTGTGATCGAGCAGGCTATGAGATGTCTGTTGGTCCTCATGGCTCAGGAGCTGATGGTGGCAGCGAAAATAGCCTCCTTTTCCGTGACTTTGTTAGGTGCCAGAAATTGAGGATTTCTGGCTCCTGGTATCAGCGTTCTGACCCGCATTGTTGGACTTGGTACAGCGATACAGGTAGTGTGGCCAAGGAGATCGACCACACCCTCGTTAGCACTCGGTGGAGGATCCTCCAAAATTGCAGGGTGTATCGAAGCATCAAGTTCTGTGGATCTGATCATAGATTAGTTGTGGCTACTCTCTGGGTCCACTTTAGAACCCCCCGTCGCCCAAATGAACTCACTAAGACAGATTGATGGAGGACGAGTGTACCAGGGGGTTTGCCGAGGCTATCTCTGGTCGTCTCACAGCACTCCAGGGCCTGACAGACCCTGTTCTTATGTGGGATACCTTCAAACTTGAAACGCTTGATGCAGCTCAGGAATCCATTGGATAACGCTCAAGAGCAAGACAGAATTCCATCTCGCAGGAGACACTGGAAGCCACAGATGCTTGTCGTGCAGCTCGATTGTCAGGGGATCGCAACTTGCACCGTTCTCTGGTGCGCAGGACTAGGTCATTGTCGAGAAGGGATAAGGAACAGTTTATCAGTAATCTTGAAGAGGAGGTCGAAAGCCATTTCTTAGTAAATGACCTTCGTCCTGCCTACCAAGCCCTGAGAAAACTGAACTCCAAGCCCTCCTCACAGACAACTGAAGTCCGTTCAGCAAGTAGCCAGATAATCTTAGATCCTGATGGGGTGCGTATTTTAAGCAGTTGTATCAGGTTGATCCACCAACAGTTAACTTGGATCCTACTGAGACGTATCAGAGACCACCTGTTGAGGCAAAGGTTGGAGCAATCTGAATTCCCTCCTGAATAGTCCACAAAAGACTGCATCCTGGTGCTTCGAGTCATTGTAGAGCGCCGTCGTGAATTCGGACGTGGGCTACTCGCAGCCTACATCGACCTCAAGGTGTTTGATACGGTGCATTGCGAATCATTCTGGGAGATCCTGAGGCTAAGAGGAATTCCAAAAAGATTATTGGATTAATAGCAAACCTGTATACAGGCACTGAAAGTGCTGTAAAGTGTGGTGGGGGCCTGTCGAGATTCTTTCCTGTTAGTTCAGGTGTGAGACAAGGCTATGTTCTTGCACCAACACTTTTCAACACTTGCATGGATTGGATACTGGGTAGAGCTACTGTCCAAAGTCACTGTGGAGCAACTCTAGGCAATATCGAAAAGTTACAGACCTTGACTTTGCTAATGATGTTGCCATTCTCTCTGAATCTCTGGAAACCCTAGTGGCGACTCTTGATGCATTTCCCCCCTAACGGAAGCCGCCTTGCCGCGGCGGGGAGGCTTAAGGTCCCAATGAGCTGCTGAGCCGGACCAGAGGGCTATCCATACTGGAGGGGTCACCAGTGAGGGATGAGACAAAACGGCTTCCTGGTGCACAAAGGCCTATGAGAGAGGATGGTGCACCCACCCCTGGTTCATTCCATCTAGGGCCAGGGAGAACTCTCCCACGTGTCTTTGCCGTGCGTGGCGTCCCGTATTATCAGGAGACAGGAGTCCTGGAGGTTGAACGATGCTGCACACTGCGCCCTGCAGCTAGCAACACACCCCTTTGGTCCCCCATTTTCTGGTTAGATGGGTGGCTTGATCAAGTCCCGGTCAAGTCAATCGGCTGGTCAAATATGGCTAGGGTCAAGCAGGCACTGTCCAGTTGGTAGTGCACAGGTCCTGCGACTACCATCAGTACTGTAATATTGACTGCGTATATTTCCTCACTACCCTTGTGGCTGTTGGGAAAATTTAAGCCCCAAATATAGCTTCCCTTGTTGGACTCCATGGTGGGTGGGGGGGGGGGGGGTGAGGAATTGAAGATTTGTAATTTGTATGAATTCTGCAAATTTACAAAGAACTTGCTCTCTCCCTGATGACCATCGCAATCCCCTTACCAATCCCTCTGGAACATCACATATTGTCACTCTGGAACCTTACCAGATTCCAAAGGGCAAGAATGGAAATTGTAATGGTTCCTGAGCTCCCAAACCAGGTCCTCCTCCTCAATCTATTAAGGAAATTTTACCTGGTAAATATGAAAGTGTATCAGATAGTAAATACCTAGTAGTGAAGACTATTGATGGTGTATCTATCATGGATCTTTATATTTTTGAAGTACATCAGAGGATAGTTGAGGTATGTCAACGTGATCCTCACATCACCCCACAACAAGATGGTCCCTTATAGTTGAGGTATCGTCACCAGACGAGTGTGACCGTCTGCGTGCAATATGCGACATTCCTGGGGCTCAAGTCTCATGTTCTCCTCACAAAACCCTCAATCAGTGTAAGGGAATTGTCTTTTCCCAAGACCTGATGAGGTATTCCGAGAGAAACTGCTAGAAGAACTAAGGAATGTTAATGTTGTGGCAGTTAAACGTTTTATGAAGAAAGTTAATGGTTTGGAACAGTCTACACCAGCTCTTCTTCTAACTTTGGAATCGTTAGTCCTACCTGAATCGGTTAAATTAGCATGGTACTACCTCAACGTAAAGCCATATGTGCCCAACCCTATGCGGTGCTTCCACTACCAGGGTTATGGGCATGGAGCCAACACTTGTCGTTTTAAGGAAAATAGACAACCAAGAGTGTGTGTGAAGTGTGGTACACAGGTCATCAAGGAGATGACAACTGTCCAGGTCCATTATGCTGTTACCACTGCAAAGAAGATCATGAAGCTTCTTCTAAGCAATGTAAAGGGTACAAGTTCGAAAAAAAAGTATTGGTAATAAGGAGCAAGGAGAAAGTTAGTTTTGCAGAAGCAAAGTGACGTTCCCGTGTGCTGTTTGCACAGCCGGGTAAGTCCTTTGCCTCAGTTCTGGCTCATCCTCCTTCCCGCCATCCCTTACCCTCCAATACTTCTAACACCACACACTCTGCCACTACCTTTAAATCTCAGTCCACAAATGCTGAAACTGCCTCTGGTGAGTTGTTCCACCAGAAGCGGAGTAGGAGTGAAGGGTCTATTGAGGAGACTCCTCCCAAAGTAAGGTCTTTGGAGCTATCAGTTAAGGCTCCAGAGGCCTCAACGGTGACAGCTTCAGCTGCCACCACATCCACGGGGGCCTCTGCTGCTAGGCAGAATTCCCCTGAAGTAAAGGCTCAGGTACGCCATTTGCACAGGCAGAGGAATCCTGAACCTGTTCAAAAGACTCTTCATGGAGTCGGGTCTTTGGAACCACCAGGCAGGGCTCCTGAGGTCCCCACATCTACAGGGGCTTCCGCTGCTAGACAGAATGCTCCTGGACCGAAGGATCAGGTCCGTCCCTTGCCCAAGGAAAGAAATTCTGATCCTGTCCAAAGGAAGCCTGTGGAAACTAGTTCCACAGTTAAACAATACCATCAAAAGGTACTCCCAAGATGCTGGAAAGGGACAGCCTAAAGGTGTGTGGTGGGCCTTAACCACAGGTGCTGCCAACACCTTATGAAGTAGTTTGTCAACCTGAAGAACTGAATACTCTAATCCAATGGAATTGTCAGGGAATTCATGCAAAATGGGAAGAACTGCAACATCTGATAGCTTCATGTAATCCAGCTTGTGTATGCCTACAAGAGATTATGATCAGGGAAAATCGTTCAATTTCCCTGAGAGGATTCCAAGTTCAAGCCCATTATGGAACATTTGATAATGGACCTCATGGAGGAATAGCAGTGATAGTATGTCAGGATATTCCCTTCCAGACCATCCACCTGCAGACGACACTGCAGGTGAAGGCTGTGAGAATAGGCTTGACACGACCTAACACTGTTGCATCCATCTACCTCCCTCCACATAATTTCAACATAGATGATTTGGAAGATTTACATGAGCAGTTGCCTCTTGGGAGACTTCAATGGTCGGCATCACCTCTGGGGAGACACCTTATGCAACCCTCGAGGAAGGGCCTTGGAGTCCTTGTTCTCAAGAGTAGACGCAGTTTTACTGAACAGTGATGCACCCACACATTTCCAAATTCAATATTGACCTGTCAATTGGTTCACCTGATTCACAGTTGAACTTCACTTGGCTGATCATGGAAGACTTACATGGAAGTGACCATTATCCAATACTTTTGGAGGAGGTGAATGGTATTCCAGCCAATGGAGTACAGAGATGGCGATTTGATCATGCAGACTGGAATCTTTTTAGATCAACTGCAGTATTGCAAGGATCTGTGAAGGATTTCCAGTGTGTTCAAGATGCTGTTAATCACTTCACATCACAAATTCACCTTGCAGCAGAAGCATCTATTCCCAGAAGTAGTGGGTAGTACCGTCGACCTTCAGTACCATGGTGGTCTGATGAATGCCAACAAGCTGTCAGAGTAAGAAAAACTGCATTAAGGCAGTTGAAACGACGCCCAAGCGATGTAACCTTGATTCATTACAAAAAGACCCGAGCCAAGGCCAGGCGAGTGCTAAAGGAGGCTAGGACATCATGGAGGCAGTATGTCTCCTTAATTAACTCTGGGACCCCCTTAGCATGTGTATGGGACAAGGTGTGTAAGATCGCTGGAAAGAGCACATCCAAATCACCACCTGCTCTGAATATAGATGGTATAATCCTGACAGACAAAACAGATGTTGCAAATGAGCTGGCAAAATCCATGGCAGAGATCTCCTCTGGAGCCTCTTACACTGCCCGATTCTTCACTTTTCGTGCTGAACACCCAGTGTCGTTCTTCAGTAGCACTGCATAACTTCCATACAACTTGCCATTTTTGGACTCTGCTTTGCAGCTCTGCCATAAGACTGCCCCCGGAAGTGATGATATTCCATACCAAATGATATCTCACTTACCGGAGAGTTCCCAAACATTCCTGTTGGATCTATTCAATAGGTTCTATGGGGAGGGCACTGCCATCCACATGGAAAAAAGCTGTAATCATTCCTATACCAGGGAATTATAGACCAATTTCTCTAACCAGCTACATCTGCAAGTTGATGGAGAAAATTGTAAACTTCAGGTTGACATGGCTGCTAGAAAAGGAAAACGTGCTGACCCCATATGAATATGGGTTTAGAAAACAGATCGACCACAGATGCACTTGTAAGAATGGAAACTGCAATACAGAATTCCTTCACACAGCGACGTCATATGTTAGCAGTCTTCTTAAACTTTGAAAAGACATGGCATACTCATGAAGCTGTATGACATTGGTTTAAGAGGAGTATTGCCTACCTTCATACAAAGCTTCCTTGTTAACAGGAAGTTTAGAGTGAGGGTGGGAAACACCTTCTCTAACCTGGAAGATCAGCTGGAAGGGGTCCCACAAAAGCGTTTAGTATTTTGTGGGTTCTTTCACACCTATCTTGGGGTGCCGACCGCACAACGCTTCTGAGGCTTTACCGAGCGCTTATTCATAGTAAACTTGACTACGCCGATCCTATGGTAGGAGAATGAGGAATCTTGTGGAAGATCTTAATTTAAATCTCACAAAAGTTCTGGCAGTTGGAGCTTCATAGACCCACCTTGGACTAATCAAGTCGAGCTCGATTTGGTCGGAATCGGGAAAGGGGAGAGATCAGAAGCAGAAGTCAGAGTGATAGTTCTTCAACACACTTCTAAGTACCAAGGATCATATGCAATATATACAGATGGTTCGAAATCTGAAAATGGTGTGGGCTTTGCAGCAGTGAGCAAAAGGAAGACTCGATTTTCACTGCAGAGTTACATGCCATCCTTGCAGCAGTCAAGATGACTAGAGATCTTACAAACCATTCCGTTGTAATATATTGTGACTCTCGTAGTGCCCTGCAAGCAATCAAGAGCTTAAACTCGTCACATCCAGTGGTGAGGGAGGTTCAAGATTGGCTTGCACTGATGTCAGCACGTAAAAAGATAACTCCCTGTTGGGTGCCAGCACATGTTGGTATTAGTGGAAATGAGCGACCAAGGCAGCTGCCAGTCAGCCCTGTGATGCTCGTTTTCCTCTCCCACGCACTGACTTGAAACCCAGCATCAGGAGTTGTCTTCGAGATAAATGGAGAGAACAATGGAGGCATACCTCTAGAAACAAACTGCGAGAGATTAGAGATGACCAGCATCCATCCCAACCGACAAGTAGAAGTTGTATTAACAAGGCTGAGAATCGGGCACACAAGATTGACTCATGGGCCGATGATGGCTAAAAGTGAAGCACGCTGTGAGGAATGCCAAGAGCAATTAACGGTCGCACATGTAATGTGCAACATTCTCAGACCAAAGAGGAAGGTACTTGTCTCCCCCCTATACACTGAAAAAGGTATTGGGGGAGGACTGTGACATAGGTCTTATTAGTTTCCTTAGGTAAACAAATATTTTCAATAAAATTGAATTATGCATAATGTTTATGCAATAGTTTTTAGACATTTAGATCATAATATTTATGCTTCGATTTTTAATATAATATTTATTGTTTGTTTTTATATTTATTGATAGATTTTTAGTGTTTTAAATATTTTAATATTTCAGTCTAACAAGGTGTTCGCCGCTAATGACCTTAGCTGTTGATGCGGCAGATAATTTTAAATAATCAATCAAACAGTGTGAGGCCTGTAGGGCAAAGCCCACGGAAGCCCCATAGGTGGACATCGAGATGGCCTTTGGCAGGTAGCAGTGGAGGTGTCAACATGGAGTGACAGGCCTAGGCTTTACTTCGGGTGAGCTGTCTGGGTAGGAGCTTGGAACATCCAGACCTTGTGGCAGGAGGAATGCTATCAAGGGAACTGAAGTAGTTGGGAGGTGCCTGCCTTCTTGGAGGTGCGAAGACCTGGCAGCGGTAGAATCAGCATGGGTGTGTTCACATATTACTGGCCGGGCCCGGGCAATGGTCATCATCTCCAGGGAATATTATTCTGGGCAACTACAGTTCGGAAGCCGATCCCAGCAGTGAGAACAGCTTCCTCCAGGACTTTGCTAGGTCCCAGAGATTGAGGATTTCTGGCTCCTGGTATCAGCACTCCAATCTGTATCACTGGACATGGTATAGTGATACAGGTACTGTGGCCAAGGAGATCAACCACATTCTTGTCAACACTTGCTGGTGGATCCTTCAGAATTGCAGGGTTTACTGAAGTGCCGAGTTCTGTGGCACTGGCCATTGGCTATGGAACCACTCTAGGATGTTTCACTTAGACAGATTGAGGGAGGATGAGTGTGCCTGGAGGTTCACCATTGCAGTCTCTGATTGGTTCACAGAACTTGTAAACCTGATGAACTCTTGAAACAGCACAAGAGTCCATTGGCGAATGCCTGAAGGAAAGGCAGAATTTGATCTCCCTTTAGACACTAGAAGCCACATAATGTCACATGGCTTGACTGAATGGCAATCAGGACTTTCACTATTCCTTGGTGCATAGGGCTCAGACACTGCTGAGAAGGGACAAGAAAGTTCAAGTTCATCAGGAACCTTGCTAAAGAGGTTAAAGACCATTTCCTGGTAAATGACCTTCACCTTGCTTACAAGCCTTGAGAAAGCTGAACTCTAAGCCCTAATTGCAGATAACTGCAGTCTGCTCAGGGGATGGACGGATCATCTCAGATCATGTTGGGGCTTGTGAACATTGAGCCGAGTATTTTGAGCAGCTTTACTAGGTAGACCCTTTAGCAATTAGTTTAGATGAAAGTGGTATAACAATACCTGTGCCGGACGCACCCATCAGCAAGGAACCTTCTACCCTAATTGAAGCTAGGATGGCAATTTCTAAGCTGAAGGGTGGGAGAGCTGCAGGCATATGTGATATCTATGCTGAACTGCTACAGGCTGGGGGCGAATCTATGGCATGGGACTATGCATACAGTCTTGACTGCCATCTGGCAGTCTGGTTTCATTCCCCCTGACCGTTTGAGGGATGTGATCATCCCTCTCTGGAATGGGAAAGGGGATCGCTGGGACTGTAACAACTACAGTAACATCACATTGTTCTGTATACCAGGCAAGGATTTCGTCCACATTCTTCTGAAACGGATCCGTGACTGCCTACTAAGGCACCAGAGACCGCAGCAGTCTGGAGTCACTCCTGGCAAGCCCACAATAGACCATATCCTAGCGCTTCGAGTCATTGTGGAATGCCTTCATCAACCTCAAGAAGGCATTTTATTAGGTGCATTGGAAATTGCTATGGGAGATCCTGATCCGACATAGACTATTGACCTAAAAGCAAGCCCATATACTGGTACTGAAAGTGCTGTAAAGTGTGGTGGGGGCCTGTCAACACCTGCATGGACTGGATAATCAGTGTGGAGCAACATTGGGCAATATCAAGGTCACAGACCTTGACTTTGCCGACGATGTTGCTATCCTCTCTGAGTCCCTGGAATTACTGGTGGCGGCTCTAGATGCATTTAGCAATGAGGTGAAATTCTTGTGCCTAGGTGTCTCCTAGACTAAGACCAAGATTCAAGACTTTGGGGGCTTGTTAAGGGAACCTGTTCTGTCGATTCATGCTTGCGAAGAGGACATTTAAGTCACAAAGAGTTTTACATCCCTTGGTAGTGTAGTCCATGTCTCTGGGCTATTTAACCAAGAAGTCAGTAGACACATTGGTCTGTCAACAGGAGCTATGAACTCGTCATGTGTTCAACAGACGACTACACTGTGAGACTGGCATGGGTCCTGTTACTTGCATAATCTGGGACTGCCAACTCAGGATATATGGCATTTAGCTCGTTTCCCTGTGGATGACCCTGCCTATAAGGTTGTCTCTTTATGAGATAATCCTGTGTGGAGAAGGCCTGTGGGACAACCTAGTCGACCAGACCTGTCGCGAGGAGTTAGAGATGGAACAAGGGCCTGCCTAGAAAGTCGCAATGAGGGACCCCCTTGGCTGAAAGTGAAGGGTGGTTGCGGCCATGCGCCCCATCGGCGTTAGCCCCCTGGCGATAATATATATACACATATATGCATATACATATATATATACATATATATTTAATATGTATACAAATGTATATATATATATAAATCAACCCAACCCAAAGTGCCGGCAGGTCAAAACAGCGTATTTACTTTTCATGATATTGTGTATACAAACTTAACACAATTTCAAGACTAAAATGCCATGCTCACTGTAATAAGAAGTTTCCCTTTTGTCTTTACATTAGATGGCTCTACAAGTGCTTAGTCACCAAGGAGTTAGTTTATATTCTGTGTACCCTTTTCCTTAATTTTTTTTATAAGCATCACTTCTATTATAATATTGTCCTTGATATTATTAATATTCTAATAACAATTTGATAATCATAATATCAAAAGGAATTATAACTACGTCAATATTAATGGTATTGGAAAGAAAAACGTATTTCCCCGCCCAATTCAAGGAATGGGAAATCAGGATCGGTCACTATGGGAAACTGATATACTCCTTGCTGCTGTAAATGAACCGGCTGACATTGGGTTAAGACATATGTTTAGAATCTACAAATGCTAATAGATAAATTGTAATATGAGGGAACATACACTAACCATAAAAACTTCAAAAAATAACGGAAAAACTAGGTGGTCAATGTTCCTGCGACTGAGCCTCATGGAGGAAGCAGAGCGTCTGGGCGTTTACAGATCAAAAATGCAACAACCTATTCAAATTGAGAAAAAAACTAAAAAACTTGAATAAATTATGGTGAACTATTTTAAGATTTCGATGTCAAATGAGGAAAGATATTCATTAAGATTAGGTTTTAATATCTACATCCAAAGGCTTTCTAGAATGTTTAGGTCTAAATCGGATTGGTAAGAGTCCAAAATGTCATAATTATCATAAGAAGAAATTATGATTTTCTTTCAAAGAATGGCTTCCAGTTGAAGATTTACTTGTGTCTGAAAGTGTTAGTCCCTTATTTCTATAATAAAAGCCTGTTTTCTTCCATATGCTTAAACAAGTTGCGGGATGTCTTTCCCACATAGATAGCATTACAGCTATCACACGGAACTTATATATAATTGAAGAGCCCAGAGGTTTAAGGAAACCTCTGTTGAATTTAAACAGGGTTCCAAAAGTCATTGTACTTGTACAAATAATTTACAACTTTACTGTACTTTAACCATTGTGGACAATTCTAAGTACTTTCCTTTCCAAATTGTGACTTAAAACACCTAAATTTGGTAATTTCATAGATTATGTCCTTTGGTACAGATGTGGGGGTAAGTTCAGGAGATGCTAATTTATTCAAAGTTTTCTTGATGTTCTTATAAATAAAATTTAAAGGAAATTAATTCATTTTAAGGATGTTGGTGAAACATGAAATAATTCCTAAATGTTTTGAATACTCAATATATTAAGATTGACATGAGGTTACTTTTATATTTAGTAAGTATATAAGAATTAAATTTTGTAGTGAGGCCAGTGTAGGTAAGTTTTCTATACACAGATGAAATGAAAGTATTGTTTCACGAGAAATGTTAATATCCAAACAAGGTAGGCTATCATTGGACTCATTTTCATGTGTGAATTTAATATTGAGCTTTTTAGCATTCAAATAATCCAGAAACATTTTTATGTGATCACTTGATTTAAATAGTAATATGGTGTCATCCACATACCGAAAATAATGACTAGGTTTAAGAGGTAGGAAGTTTTTTTTAACCAAATTTTCTCCAAATAGCACATAAAAATATTAGCAAGAGTGGGGCCTAAAGGACATCCCATTAGTAACTCCAATTTGTTTATATAATTTCCCATTGAAATAAAACAAATTCCTTGATAGCTATATCCAAATTTTTCTTAAAATTGACATTATTTAGACCCTGCATTTCTTTTTTTCCATCGAAAAGAGAATCCATAATAACAGACAGGGTTTCATCTAGTGGTACTAAGCGATTTGAGACATCAAAACTGGCAAGTACATACTCATTATCATTGGATATATTCATCAATTCACCTAAAAGAGTAAAAGTGTTTTGTATTGTATACTCATTTATAGTGCGCTTCTTCAAAAGTGAATGAAAATTTCTGATAAATTATAATTTATAGTCCCTGTTGCTGATAGTATGGGTCTCATAGGAACATTTTATTTGTGAATCTTAGGTAAACCACATAGAATTCTTGATCTGGAGCCAGAGGTGAATTATCTTTAATTTCATCTTTCTTAAGTTTTCTGAGCAAAGAATTTGATTTGTCTACACTTTTTATAATCAAGGTTTTCACAATTGCCATTTACTTCTTTA
>NC_061830.1:22712323-22714823 GCF_019202785.1 Penaeus chinensis
GCCCACATCATTCCCATATTGAAAGGAGGGGGTAATCCCTGAACTGCCATCTACCGCCCAATTGCGTTGACAAGTTGCTTATGCAAGGTCATGGAAAGAATTGTTAACAGTAGGCTATTGCATTATTTAAATTCCAGTAATTTACTAGTTGACGAGCAGTGCGGTTTCCGAAAGGGACGCCAAACTCTCGATCAACTAGTAAAGCTGGACAGTCATATTCAAGAGGCAATTGCCAAAAAAGATTTTTTGATTTCAGTATTTTTAGATAAATAAAAAGCCTACGACATGACATGGTGATATGGCCTACTCAGAAACTTTATGTTTTTGGATTACGTGGAAACTTGACTTGTTTTATTCAAAATTTAATTTCTGACAGAACTTTTCTGTCAAATTATTTTCTGGCAATGTCACTTTTTCGGACATTTTTGTCCAGGCAAACAGGGTCCCACAAGGAAGTGTCCTGTCACCAACTCTATTTCTATGTATGATAAATGACATCTTACCAGCTCCTCCTCAGAATCTTAAATACTCACTGTACGCTGATGATTGTGCATTATGGCATTCAAGCAATAATGCAGAATTCTCAGCAAATCGCATCCAATTAGCACTGGATATGATTCATAACTGGGGCCTCCAGTGGGGTTTTATGTTTTCCACTAGAAAGAGTATTGGGGTATTTTTTTCACGTAGGAGGAAGCCGAACATCAGGCTAACTCTAGACAACCACCCAATACCTATTCAAATCTCTGCTAAATTTCTTGGTCTACTTTTTGATAGTAGACTCAATTGGAAAGACCACATTGGTCAGTTAAAGAATAAATGTCAAAGAGCACCAAATTTATTAAAGTGCATTTCTGGTAATAAATGGCGAGCTGATAGACAGACTTTGCTAATGGTATATAAAGCCCTGATTAGGTCTAAAGTAGATTATGGGTCAATCGTGTATGGCTCGGTATCGAAAACAAGTTTGAAAGGTTTGGATGCTATGCAGAATACTTGGTTGCGTGTGTGTCTTGGAGCCCTGAAATGTACTCGGATCGAGTCAGGAGTACCTCCCCTCCGACTCAGACGCGGCCAGTTAGCACTGACCTATGCCGCAAAAGTGGGTCGAGACCCGAGCCACCCCAATGGCAATGGAGGCATTAGGCCCTTTGCCACGAGACTCCACGACCTCGTCGAGAAAGTCGTTATAGATCTCTTTACCATCTATACCCTGGTTCAGTCAAATATAGCGCCATGGGAAACCACCAATTTTTCTATCATGGAAGCCTGGCTTCCATCAGCCAAGGCCATGGCGCCGGAGGTGGAGATACGCCAGAGGTTCAGAGAGATCCTTATTAAACATCTCCCTTTTTTCATATATATACCGACGGTTCCAAGACAGATGAGTGTGTGGGTGCGGCTGTATGGTCGACTGAATGTGAACTAAAGTTTCGACTGACGAATCATACATCGATATTTCTTGCTGAACTTTTTGACGTTGATAAAGCTATTGGTTTTACACTATCGACGACCCACGATAGAATATTTTTTTTCAGATTCATTGAGTTCACTTAAAGCTATTAAATCCCTAGAAACCACTAAAAATGAATTGCTAAGTAATATCATTCGTAAGCTACATGGTGCCAACAAATCAATCAAGCTAATATAGGTACCAGGTCACTCTGGTATCCATGGCAATGAACAGGCTGACAAATTAGCCGTATCAACTTGCGATCTGGACACTACCATAGTTCGTACAGATCTCAGGTGTTTTGTGTCTCTTATAAAAGCAAAAATACATCTCCTGTGGCAAAGTGAGTGGACCAACTTAGACATAAACAACAAGATAAAAACAGAAATAGAAACATGGGCCACAGCCCACAGAAAAAAAATAGACGAGAAGAGGTGGTGTTGGCGCGACTTCGAACAAACGCCACCAAAATCACTCACCTCACACCATATATAGATAGAAAAAAAAAAAAAAAAAAAAAAAACACAGTGCCCCCATTGCACAAATCAGCAAACAATAGCCCATCTCCTTATATCCTGCCACAATAGAATAAACATAACATTTTTTTTCGAATTAAAAACATAAAACTTTCAACAAAAAAAATATTATCAGACAATGAAAAAAATAAAACATAAAGTAATCGCTTTTCTAAGGGAGACAAAACTTTATGACCTTATATAGATTGATAGAATAAATAGGATCCATTGGCTTAATAACCTTGGCCACATGCCGCTGGTTGATAGCCAAGAAATCCAACAAAGAAAGAAAAGAAGAAAGAAAGAAAGATACTGTTGTTATTATTATTGATGTTATGTCTATCAAATTGTTATTAAAATTTCGATAACATTTAAGACAATGAAATAATGGAAAAGGCCCTTGCCAAACGTCGAGGAGAAGGGTAAACAGGTGAGATAGGTAATTTTTATAACTGACTCTTTGGTGACTAAGCACATCCATTTGTAATTACAATAAACTTGTATTCGGTTAACCATATGGATTTAACAAATA
>NC_061830.1:22719823-22724823 GCF_019202785.1 Penaeus chinensis
AGGTTTATGTTGAGGATGCAGGACATTAAAGTGTTAAATAGGGCTGGACTGAGAACCCCACCCTGTGGTGTTCCATTTTCTACTGGCATGTACAGTGATAGGTGACCTTGGAATTTGACTCTGGCAGTCCTGTTCCTGAAATAGTCACCTATCCAAGCAAAGAGCTTTCCTCTGATTCCCTTCTTGATCAGGCGTTCCTGAATGACAAGAGGAATTGCTAGTTCAAAAGCCTTCTCTAGGTCAAGGAATACTATCACAGCTGTGCCCGTGCTGATTGTGCCTAAGAGCGTGGCTATGCTGTGCGCTGTGCTCATGCCCCTTGTGAACTTGTGTAGCTGTTCATGTGGGGGTCACATTTTCCATTGGAGTCAGGTTTAGTACCATTCTCTCGGCCGTCTTGGCCAGACAGCAGAGGAGAGAGACTTGTTGATGAGTTGCAACAGTGCAAGCTCACCTGCTAGTCCTAGGTGGGAGATAATTGGGTACAAGATCCCATCAGAGCTCGGGGCTGTGTTGGAACTGGATTTGTAGGCTTTTCTTAGTTCCCTCAGAGAAAAGATAATATCTGCTGCCTTTCCTCTGATCTGAGCAGGTCTGTCTGGTTGTAAGCATTCTTGTCTTGCCCTCAGCTCGGCTGGCAGACTGTTGCTGCTTGTTCTCGCAGAGAAATCTTGCGCCAGTCTGTTTGCCTCTGCTTGAGGGTCATGATGTGTGCACCTCGGGGCTGAGCGGCTAGAAGCCCGCCTGACCCGTTGCCACAGCTCTGAAAGGGTGGTTTGGTGGTCGAAGGACTCACACCATTCCAGCCACTTTTCCTGCCTGACTCTGTTGGCAGTTTCCTTGGCATCCCTGACAGCCTCCCTTAGGAGGGCTAAGTTGTCAGGGGTTCTTTGCCTTCGGAATGATTTTTGGCACATGTTTACTCTGTGGTTTACCTCCCTAATCTCGTCGTTGTCCCAGGCCGAGTTTTGGGTATGGTCAGTTAGGCTGTTTGATTAATGGTGTTTAGAAGTTGGCTTCAAGCACTTCCACATTTTCACTTTGTGGGGGTTCATTGCATTTCAGACAGTGGGCCAAAGCATTCTGAAACGCCTGCCAATTGGCGTTGTCTGTTTTCCATCATGGATTTGGTCGTGGCCTTTAGGCTGGGCCAGCATCAATGAGGGTAGTTACAGTGCCGTAATGGTCACTTGTGACAGTCTCATTGACACACCAGCTAATCCTCTCCACCAGAGTCGCAGTTGCCAAGGTGAGGTCTAGGACCCCTCCTCTGACATGCGTTGGCTCTTGGGTATTGAGGAGAGCGATCTCAGGGAATGTCTCAAGCCGCATCCGGTGCCCAGCAGGGAGCCAGGATGGGGTGGTGTGCATTGAAGTCTCCTCCTATGACCACTCGGTCGTGTACAGCAGAAGTACAGACCTGGCTGATATCTAAGCTTCTACAGCCTGGCTGGCTGTACACATTATACAGTTTGAGGGGCCCCCCTGCCAGGTGAATCTCGACGGCAAGAGATTCAACATCGTTTCCACAGTTAAGTGTTTCGGCTACTGCAGAGCAGGGGATTTTTGCTCTGACAAGGGTGATCAAGCCTCTCTTGCCAGGTGTTTGTGGCAGCATGAACACATGATACCCTGAGAAGCGAACACTGTCCACTGTTAATGTCTCCTGGATCATGACAATGTCAATGTTCCTTGATCGTACTACTGCTTGAAGAATGGCATTCCTTGTGGAGAAGCCATTGATGGTCCACTATAGGATGCTTGGGTTGTGTGTCATGATGTTACTCGGTGATAGTTACATAAGAGACATCGTCGGATTCGGGTTGAGAGTCGGAGTCTGACAACTCCATTACGAAGTCCTCGTTGGTTGAGGGCCCCTCGTCTGTTGTCAGGCTATCCTTGGGTCTAAGGGGGGGGGGGGAGCCTTTGGTAGCTCTGACTTTTGTTAGTTTGGCTTTTCTCTCAGGCTTTTTCTGTGTATTTTTCTTTGATGGCCTTGCTTGTGCAAGGTCAGCGTGCTCTGGCTCTGGCTGCACAGATTCAGCCTGGTTTGGCTCTCCCTGTGAGGGCATGGCCTGTGTTGGAGTGGGGAGGGGAGTCTCGTCCTGGTGTGAGGGTGGGGCTGGTAAGGCTCTCTCCAGCTTTCTCGGCCTCTTCACTCGACCTCCCCAGGGCTGTTGCTACTGCTGTGACTACAGCAGTCAACAGGAGAGTCATATCATCCTCGTCAAAGAGGAGAGGGTCATCTCTTGGGGAGGCTTTAATGGTGCTCTTAGAACCTTTATTCCTGTGGTTCTTTTCTGCACTTTTAGCATGGTCGGGAACTCGGCTGGGGGGCGGGGGGCCTTTTCACTTTTGTTCTTTTCCCAGACATCGGTGCCTGGGGGGGGGGGGGGGGGGCAGGAACAAAGTCTGGTCGCTCTTTAGCAACCTCTTGTCCCGGAGGCTAAGCACCTAGGTAGAAAGGAAATATGCTGACGAAAGAGAAAATGTAGATTCCACCCAGAGAGAAACGGTGGGAGATTCTTTATCCTTCCCTCACAGTGCCATCATTGCCATTGTTGCTTTTTGTAGTTGCACTTGCTTTTGCCTATGACTACTATTGATTTTATTAGTAGTTCTAGAAGCAGGTATGATAGTTATAGTGGTTACATCGCCGTTATGGCCATCCATCCTGTTACAGTTAGATTATTTTCAGCAATTCTTACATGATTATCTTTATCCTTATACCTATCCTCCTCCTCCCCCTCATCATCATCATAATCATTATCATTATTATTAATATCACCATTGTTATTATTATTGCCATTATTATTATTATTATTATTGTTATTGTTATTGTTATTGTTATTATTATTATTACTACTACTACTATTATTATTATCATTATTATTATTAACATTTTTACTATTATTATAATTATCTTTATTATTATCATTATTACTATTATTCGTAGAATCCTCTTCCTAACCTCCTCCTTCTCCCCCTCATCATCGTTATAATCATTATCATTATCATCAATATCACCACTACTATTACGATTATTATTACTATTATTATTATTATTATTATTATTATTATTATTATTATCATTATTATTATTATTATCATTATTATCATTATTATTATTATTATTATTATTATTATTATTATTATTATTATTACTATTATTATTATTTTTACTATTATAATTGTTATTATTCTCATTATTATCATTATTACTATTACGGGTTGTGTGTATTTCTCTATTAACACTCCCGTCACATATAATATTGATAATTATTATAGTTATTGTCGTTGTTATAACCACTGTCGTTATTATTGATAGTAGTAGTCTCATGATCATTATTAGTATTATCATTATCATTAATGATATTATCAATATTATTCTTGTTGTTAATAGAATCATTATCATAATTATTATCATTATTACTATTATTATTATCGTTACCATTATTGTTGTTGTTGATGTTGTTAGCATTATTGTTATCTTTATTATTTATATGTTTGTTTTTATTTGTTTTATCATTGTTATTGTTATTGTTATTATCATTCCTACTACTACTACCATTATTATCATCTTTATTATTATTATTATTATTACTATCATTATTATAATCATCATTATCAGTATTATCATTGTTATCATTAATGTTATTTTGATAATTATCATTATCACCATCACTATCATCATCATCATCATCATCATAATCATCCTTATTATCATTATCATCAATATTATCATCATCATCATTATTATTATTATTATTATTATTATTATATTGTTATTATTATTACTATTACTGTTATTATCATTATCATCATTATTATTATCAATACTTCATTATTATTGTTATCATTATTATTATTATAATTATTATCGTCATCATTATCATCATCATCATCATTATAGCTATTGTTATCCCTAAATATTATCATTATTAATATTATCATTATCATAATTTCATTGTAATTTGTTTCGTTGTGTTTTACAATTTTTGTTACTACTACTACTACTGCTATTTCTGCTGTCATTAATTTATTATCATCTTCATAATTATTACTATCATTATCATTATTATTCTTATCATTACTATTATTATCATTATCATTATTATTATCATTATTATTATCATCAGCATCATCATTAATGTTGCTGCTGTTATTATTACAGATATTATCACTGTTATTGTTGTTGTTTAAGTTGCCATTACGAGCATTACTATTATCACTGCACAGCAAGTAATTCACTTTTTTCTTGGCGTGTTTACTATCGATTGTTAATCTCAACTACAAGAGTATTGTTTATTCCGTTACATCGCTGAATTTTTTTGCAACTTTGCTTCTTACATTTTTCTTTTTCATTTTCACTTCTGTTTTTCCTCCTCAGGCTGAGAATTTCGTGTTTATCGTCGCGATCATTAAAAAAATAATCCTTCACGCGTTTTCGCATCTGTGTCCCTCCCCGCGTCGCTCTGCGCTCGGCCTTAGCATTAAACGCGGCAGGGCAAGCTGGCAGGTGTCAGCCCTAACAGGGTGCGCTGATGTTACGTTCCTCTGCGGTCCGGAGGAATTATGTCTCTGTATCATGTATTTGTCAGGATGAAAAAAGACATTGCCTTCATTTAGAGAGACGTGCCCAACACGACTGCCAGCACGCGCGCGCACATACACACACACACACACACACACACGCACACGCACACGCACACGCACACGCACACGCACACGCACACGCACACGCACACGCACACGCACACGCACACGCACACACACACACAAACACACATACACATACACACATATCGATCCTAGAATAGCTTATTTTTCTCAATATTTGTTTACTTCACTCGCCAGCTTTTGCCCCCCTTCCTCCAAGAAAAAGCTAAAATTACACCGCTGGCGAAACCCCACGCAAATGCTTATTTACACATTTTTATCTAGTTTAGAAATAATGGAGTGAATTATACTAATTTTACATAAATACTTGTTTTGCTTAA
>NC_061830.1:22729823-22747323 GCF_019202785.1 Penaeus chinensis
ACAGCATCTTGAACACACTGGAAATCCTTCACAGATCCTTGCAATACTGCAGTTGATCTAAAAAGATTCTAGTCTGCATGTTCAAGTCGCCATCTCTGTACTCCATTGGCTGGAATACCATTCATCAAAAGTATTGGATAGTGGTCACTTTCATGTAAATCTTCCATGATCTGCCAAGTGAAGTTCAACTGTGAAACAGGTGAAACAATTGACAGGTCAATATTGGAGAATGTCCCAGTTTGAATTTGAAAATGTGTGGGTGTATCACTGTTCAGGAAAACTGCATCTACTCTTGAGAACAAGGACTCCAAGGCCCTTCCTCGAAGGTTGCATAAAGTGTCTCCCAAGAGTAGAAATGGATGAGGCAACTGCCCATGTAAATCTTCCAAATCATCTATGTTGAGATTATGAGGAAGGAGGTAGATGGATGCAACAGTGTAAGGTCGTGTCAAGCCTATTCTCACAGCCTTCACCTGCAGTGTCGTCTGCAGGTGAATGGCCTGGAAGGGAATATCCTGACGTACCATCACTGCTACTCCTCCATGAGGTCCATTATCAAATGTTCCATAATGGGCTTGAACTTGGAATCCTCTCAGGGAAATTGAACAATTTTCCCTGATCATAATCTCTTGTAGGCATACACAAGCTGAATTACATGAAGCTATCAGATGTTGCAGTTCTTCCCATTTTGCATGAATTCCCTGACAATTTCATTGGATTAGGGTATTCAGTTACTCAGGTTGACAAACTACTTCATAAGGTGTTGGCAGCACCTGTGGTTAAGGCCCACCACACACCTTTAGGCTGTCCCTTTCCAGCATCTTGGGAGTACCTTTTGATGGGTTGTTTAACTGTGGAACTAGTTTCCACAGGCTTCATTTGGACAGGCTCAGAATTTCTTTGCTTGGGCAAAGGACGGACCTGAGCCTTCGGTTCAGGAGCATTCTGTCTAGCAGCGGAGGCCCCTGTAGATGTGGTGGCCTCAGGAGCCCTGCCTGGTGGTTCCAAAGACCCAACTCTATGAAGAGTCTTTTGAACAGGTTTAGGATTCCTCTACCTGTACAAAGGGCGTGCCTGAGCCTTTACTTCAGGGGGATTCTGCTTAGCAGCAGAGGCCCCCGTGGATGTGGTGGCAGCTAAAGCTGTCACCGTTGAGGTTTCTGGAGCCTTAACTGATGGCTCCAAAGACATTACTTTGGGAGGAGGAGTCTCCTCAATAGACCCTTCACTCCTACTCCTTTCTGGTGGAACAACTTACTAGAGGTAGTTTCAGCATCGATGGACTGAGGTTTAAAGATAGTGGCAGAGTGTGTGGTGTTAGAAGTATTGGAGGGTAAGGGATGGCGGGAAGGAGGATGGGGTAGAACTGAGGCAAAGGACGTACCCGGCTGTGCAAACAGCACACGGGAACGTCGGTTTGCTTCTGCAAAACAAACTTTTTCCTTGCTCCTTATTACCAATCCTTCTTTTTCAAACTTGTACCTTTTACATTGCTTAGAAGAAGCTTCATGTTCTTCTTTGCAGTGGTAACAGCATATTGGACCTGGACAGTTATCATCTCCTTGATGACCTGTAGTACCACATTTCACACACACTCTTGGTTGTCCATTTTCCTTAAAACGGCTCCATGCCCATAACCCTGGCAGTGGAAGCACCGCATAGGGTTGGGCACATTTGGCTTTACCTTGAGGTGGTACCATGCTAATTTAACCGATTCAGGTAGGACTAACGATTGAAAAGTAGAAGAAGAGCTGGTGTCGACTGTTCCAAACTATCAACTTTTTTCTTAAAACGTTTTACTGCCACTACATTAAAATTCTTTAGTTCTTCTAGCAGTTTCTCCTCAGAATACCTCATCAGGTCTCGGGAAAAGACAATTCCCTTACACTGATTGAGGGTTTTGTGAGAACATGAGACTTGAGCCTTAGGAATGTCGCATATTGCACGCAGACGGTCACTCTCGTCTGGTGACGAAACCTCAACTATCAGGCTACCATCTCGCTGTGGGGTGATGCGAGGATCACGTCGACATACCTCAACTATCTTCCAATGTACTTCAAAAATATCAAGATCCAATGGTCTTCGCCAATAGGTATTTACTATGTGATACACTTTCATATTTACCAGGTAAGATTTCCTTAAAGGATTGAGGAGGATTTTTCTCCTTCTTACCTGGTTTGAGAACTCGGGAACCATTACGATTCCCATTCTTGGCCTTAGTAATCTGGTAAGGTTCCAGAGTGACAATATGTGATGTTCCAGCCGATTTACTTGACCGGGCCTTGATCAAGCCACCCATCTAACCAGAATAGAGGACCAAAGAGGTGTGTTGCTAGCTGCTGGGCGCAGCATGCAGCATCACTCAACCTCAAGGACTCCTGTCTCCTGATAATACAGGACGCCACGCACTGCAAAGACACGTGGGAGAGTTCTCCCTGGCCCAAGATGGAATGAACCAGGGGTGGGTGCACCATCCTCTCTCATAGGCCTTGGTGCACCAGGAAGCCATTTTGTCTCATCCCTCACTGGTGACCCCTCCAGTATGGGTAACCCTCTGGTCCGGCTCAGCAGCTCATTAGGACCTCAAGCCATCCCACCGCGGCAAGGCGGCTTCCGTTAGGGGGGCGGTAGTGGCGATCCGCAAGGACCTAGCTTGAACTACCAAACCGTTCCAGATAGATACGAGAATAAAGGAAGAGAAACGACTAATGGCAATCTGCAAGGATCTACTTGAACCATTGTCGTAACACAGAGAAGAAATGTATGTCAAAATAAGAATTCATGTACAAGTTACACATCACGACTGACAAACTCACGGGCAAAAGAGATACGCCATAGATCTTTACGCCTGAAATACGACAGCAACAAACCCTATTAATGGAAGAGTGAGTGAGTGAGGGAGGGTGTGTGTGTGTGTGTGTGTGTGTGTGCGCGCGCGCGCGTGTGAGTGACAGTTAATGAGAGTGAGAGTGACCTCACACAGAGCAGACATGGTGGACGTGGAATTCAGCCCACACGGGATTCAGCCCATAAAATTCAGCCCACGCGGGATTCAGCCCACGCGGGGTTCAGTCCACACGGGATTCAGCCCACACGGGATTCCGCCCACACGGAATTCAGCCCACGGAATTCAGCCCACACGGAATTCAGCCCACATGGGATTCAGCCCACGCGGGATTCAGCCCACGCGGGATTCAGCCCACACGGGATTCAGCCCACGCGGGATGCAGCCCACAGGATTCAGCCCACACGGGATTCAGCCACTCTGTGTTTCTGTTATACCCAACACACGTTTATATGCAGACTCGAGCGAAAAAACACATATAATCTTCTCTAGCTTAGGAGAGTGCGTGCGTGTGAATGTGAACACTCTCTCTCTCTCGCATATATACAGACTCGAACGGAAACACACACATTTCTTCTCCAGCTTAGGCGAGTGTGTGTGCGTGCGAACACGCACACACACACACACACACACACACACACACACTCTCTCTCTCTCTCTCTCTCTCTCTCTCTCTCTCTCTCTCTCTCTCTCTCTCTCTCTCACTCTCTCACACACACCCATTAATATGCAGACTCCTACAAAAACACACAATCTCTAACTTAGGTGAGTCTCTCTCTCTCTCTCTTGCTGAAAAATAATAAAATTGTCGTTATATGTTGAGAATTGAGGAAAAGGATGAATAACATGATTGCGCAGGTCAATCGTCTCTCTCTCTCTCTCTCTCTCTCTCTCTCTCTCTCTCTCTCTCTCTCTCTCTCTCTCTCTCTCTCTCTCGTATATACATGCAGACTCGAGCGAAAACACACACATCTCTATTTTACCAGTTTAGTGAGAGATAGATAACGAATAAAATGATCCCTCTGTAGCGTACAATAGTAGACTGGAACAGGACACGTTCGCACCGTGTACAGCGCCTCGCAAGCCCCTGTTCTGAACACAGCTCTTGCATTATCATCAGTGCCATTTGCTGCTCTGCTCTGCCCACGTACGCACTCGCCTAAGCTAGATAAAATGGCATACTTGACGGAAAGAGGAAACCAAGTGAAGAGGGTTGGGGGCATTGAGTATGTCCTGAGGAAAGACCGAATGGGAAAGAACGGAGAACTCTCCTGGAGATGCAGAGAAAATGTGAAATTCAAGTGTCCAGCCAGTATAAGAACCTTACAGGGGATAGTTCTTGATGGTCAAGGAAACCCTAATCATTCACACCTTGGGGATCCTCCAACTGGAGAAGTCAGGCAAGTGCAGTCACACATCAGGTCTGCTGCGACAGCTGGGCAAGATTCCACCAGGTCAATTTTGGCAGAAAACATGACTGGCTTGTCACAAGATGTTCTCCAAAGGCAACCCAAAAGATCAACCCTGGAAGACAACGTGAGGGCCAAACGGCGTGCAACCAACCCTGTTGAACCAAACCCTCAATCCTTGAATTTTGCCATACCTGCCAGGTTCACAGATATTGTCCTGCATGACAGTGGTTCTCAAGATCCAAGCAGGATCCTGATTTTGGGAGACATGAACTTACTTCATGTCTTAGAGAATGCTGAGGTGTGACTTGGTGATGGAACCTTCGCAGTTGTTCCCAGTACCTATTTCCAGCTGTACACCATACATGCCAAAGTGGATAATAAGTTCCCACCTTGTGTGTACTTTCTTCTACCAAACAAAATGCAGGTCACCTATGTGCAAACGCTGGAAGCTCTTGCAAATATAATTCCAGATGCAAACCCCCAGACAATTCTGACGGACTTCGAGAATGCTGCACAGAATGCTTTCCGCCAGGTACACCAAAATGCAGACATCAAGGGTTGTCTTTTTCATCTTGGGCAGTCAGTCCAACGAAAGGTCGCAGAACTTGGCTTGAAAGTGGACTACGAGAGTAACGTAGAATTCAACATGTCTGTGAAATCCTTGGTTGCTCTCTCTTTTGTGCCTGAGGAAGATATACTGGTCATCTTCAACACCTTGGCTGACAGCTTTCCTCCTCTGGATAGGGTAGAAGAGTTAATTGCCTACTTTGAGCTGACTTATATTCAGGGGAGGGACAGGGGCCAGGGAAGAGACAGAGGACCACCCAGGTACCCACCAGTTGTCTGGAACCATTTTTCAGCTCCAAGGAATAACATTCCACGAACCACAAATGCTGTTGAGGGCTACCACAATGGATTGAAGAGTCTGTTCCTTTCCCAGCATCCTTCCATTTGGAAGTTAATGGATGGTTTGAAAAGGGATATTAGTCTTCACTTGAAAACACTAGCAGACAACGAGGTGGCAAACAACCCTCCACCAAGAAACATACATTGTTCTATCAGAGAGGCCGGCTGCAAGGGTGGACTGCTACAATGATGTAAATGACAAGTTGCATTACTTGCGATCAGTGGCACATATCTTTAGCAACTAAAATCAAATACAAATAAAAAATGATTAAAATCATATAAAAAAAACAACTTCCCACTAGGGGAAAAATAAGTGATTAGTTTAAAGCACAAGCTCCATAAAAATAATAATAAAATATCGAAGCCTCACAGAAAACATCTAATATTTACAAACTGAATTTCCAAAGAAAAACATTAATTGGAAAAACAAAAAGTAAAACAGAAAAATAAGCCTCCCCCAGAAAAAAAAAAAACTAAGTTACAAACTGAAGAAACTAAAAAAAAACTATTAGAATATATATATATAAAAGGCTTGCTATGGTGCTCAACCTCCTCGTGGTGCAAGCTGGGTTCGGCGAATAGAGCACTAACTACTGTAAAAATAATGAATAGTCAAAGAATAATATTGCTTTAACATTTTTACTTTTCTTTTCTAAAAATCCGTTCAGTAGAAATGGTCATATTTCTAAGGGTTCCATGTCAATTAAACCCCGTGAGTTAAGTCCCGTGTGGGCTGAATCCCGTGTGGGCTGAATCCCGTGGCCTGAATCCCGTGTGGGCTGAATCCCGTGTGGGCTGAATTCAGTGGGCTGAATCCCGTGTGGGCTGAATCCCGTGTGGACTGAACCCCGTGTGGACTGAACCCCGCGTGGGCTGAATTCCGTGGGCTGAATCCCGCGTGGGCTGAATTCCATGGGTTGAATCCCGTGTGGGCTGAATTCCGCGTGGGCTGAATCCCGTGTGGGCTGAATCCCGTGTGGGCTTAATTCCGTGTGGGCTGAATTCCGTGGGCTGAATCCCGTGTGGGCTGAATTCCGTGGGCTGAATCCCGTGGGCTGAATCCCGTGCGGGCTGAATACCAATGGAACCAGCAGACATGTATGCCAAACATGGAGATTAACGTTCACTTTAACAATGGTGCGACTAACCAGTTATAGACGTAATACAAAATGATTTCAACTACCACATTGAATTAACTTTTAATGATATGCGACAGAATGACGCACTAATGGGTGGTGACGTGAAAAAAAAAAAATATTCGCAAGCTTCTTGTAAGCAAATCTTCTCGGGGAACAAATCTGCCGAGGTAGAAAATGTCTAGCTTCGCATGCAGACTTCATTGACTGGGGGTCTGTGCCCAAATTACCATACTTTATGAAGCGAAAATGAGCTGAGAAAATGTACCACTGTATATACGGATCTGTGATTGGCACTCATGAAATGCCCTACAGGTATTTATCATGAATCACATAATGGATGGGATTGACCCAAACATGCCAGCGACGTTTAGGGTGTGAGCCGGGTGTGATTAATAAGTGAATTACGATTTTAGCTTAAGCCCTAGTCCTACATAAGTTAACGGTCGTAATAGTGGGTCACACCAGCTCAAAAGTTGCCGAGTGTATGAATAACTTACAACTGTACCTACTATCATTACGTCGGAACGTAGATCTATTAGGCACTATGATATGGGGAAGATACTGCTGCTATACTTAAAATTATAAATGTATATAAATCACGTTACAAGCTCTGTTCTAGGGCCGATATAACGTGTCACCAATGAACATGTAACAGTTGCTTTGCGGTATCCCTATGATGTAAATCAAATAAAGAAAACAAGTAAAGGGAATGGCTAGCTGTTTTCTCATCCATTTTGACGGGTCAATTACCCAAAGTGAAAGTGAGGTCAGAATCACCCAGCTGGTTAGGCGGCCTTTTGACTAAGGATTTTTACTCCGAGGTCAGGTCAAGACAGGCAATGGGCAATGAGAAAGAATTAAAGAATGTTGTTCGTGAAAACAATAAAATCACGACCACGCTAAATTCGTTGCAATTGAAACAATATAACTCTCTATTCACAAGAAAAAGTAATGTGATCTGAGGTCAGTAGAATGAAGAGCGTGCCATTTGCTGTCAATTAGCACTTTAACCCAACAAAACCAACGTGAGAGTGACTGCTCATAAGATAGAGAAAAGAAAGGAAAAGGCCCAAAAGGTGTACTCATGCGGTTTCGAAGACATGTTCGTGGGAAGCGATGGTCGAGCGGATTTCGGAGACTGTGTGTCCATGTTGCGAGCCAAAAGGACGCAACGACCACCCTGCCACCAGAATGTAAAAGGTTCGGTGAACACCTTTATACACTGGTTATGAAGGAGTAGTCATAGGGTACGATGGTTTACTCTTTTATTTCTGAAGAGTATAAGCAACACAGATATAGAACACACGAGATAAGTTTTGGGTAAGCGCGGAATGCGGGAAGGTAGGCGGGTCCACCGACCAGCCCTGTTGGGGAGCAGAATGCTGGTGATATGACCTGAGACCGAAGGTGCTGGGGCACGTCCCTGTGTGCGGGAACTTCCCTCCCGCCCTTTCTGGCAGTAGGCCAGGGGCGGCTTATTGCAGCGTTACTTCCATCAACGCCATTTAATAAACAGGTTCTTACATCTCCCTACATAAAATGAAAGTGGGCTTTTCCCACAAGATCAACATTCCCTGATATATTGTTAATGCAAATGGTAGCGTAGCCAAAGTTTAAGGGGTTCAGAGTTTATGTTGTTGATATGGAGGTCCATCTTTCACTTTATTAATACCTTTAAAAAATAGACACATACAACTTTACCAGGCACCTTGAATGTATAAGAGTTTGCAATGCCTACGTGATGATTTACCCTTAATGCCTGTACTTATCTGATAAAAACGGGATGTGTCCTCCAACACCAGATAAGCTCGTTCTGTCACAGAGGGAGCGTAAAATGAATGAGTAAGCGAGGAAGAGAGGGGGTTAAAGGTCATATGCCCCCCTCATATAGGCTTTAGACCTGAGTTGTCATAGGCTCTTTTACTAGCAATTCTGATTGGTTTACTGTGGGAGAGGTACATAGGTATAAGAAAACCACATAGGTATGGAAGACTGTTGTAAATCATTAGTTTAGGCGCCACATAAAACATATTGTTCCGGCGTAAGTCCCCCCTAACGGAAGCCGCCTTGCCGCGGTGGGGGGGATTGGGGTCCCAATGAGCTGCTGAGCCGGACCAGAGGGCTACCCATACTGGAGGGGTCACCAGTGAGGGATGAGACAAAATTGCTTCCTGGTACACCAAGGCCTATGAGAGAGGATGATGCACCCACCCCTGGTTCATTCATTCCATCCTGGGCCAAGGAGAACTCTCCCATGTGTGATTGCCGTGCGTGGCATCCTGTATTATCAGGAGACAGGAGTCCTGGAGGTTGAGCGATGCTGCACGCTGCGCCCTGCAGCTAGTAACACACCTCTTTGGTCCTCTATTCTGGTTAGATGGGTGGCTTGATCAAGGCCCGGTCAAGTCGATCGGCTGGTCAAATATGGCTAGGGTCAAGCAGGCACTGTCCAGTCGGTAGCGCACAGGTCCCGCGACTACCATCAGCACTGTAATAGTGATTGCGTATATTTCCTCACTACCCTTGTGGCTGTTGGGAAAATTTGAGTCCCGACTATAGCTTCCCCTCGTTGGACTCCATGGTGGGTGGGGGGGGGGGGTTGAGGAAATGATTTATAATTTGTATGATTTCTACAAATTTACAAAGAACTTGCTCTCTCCCTGACGACTTTCGCAATCCCCCGGCCAATCCCTCTGGAACATCACATATTGTCACTCTGGAACCTTACCAGATTTCAAAGGGCAGGAATGGTAATCGTAATGGTTCCCGAGCTCCCAAACCAGGTAAGAAGAAGAAAAATCCTCCTCAATCCATTAAGGAAATCTTACCTGGTAAATATGAAAGTGTATCACATAGTAAATACCTAGTAGCGAAGACCATTGATGGTGCATCTATCATGGATCTTGATATTTTTGAAGTACATTGGAAGATAGTTGAGGTATGTCAACGTGATCCTTGCATCACCCCACAGCGAGATGGTAGCCTGATAGTTGAGGTTTCGTCACCAGATGAGAGTGACCGTCTGCGTGCAATATGCGACATTCCTGGGGCTCAAGTCATATGTTCTCCTCACAAAACCCTCAATCAGTGTAAGGGAATTGTCTTTTCCCGAGACCTGATGAGGTATTCTGAGGAGAACCTGTTAGAAGAACTAAAGAATTTTAATGTAGTGGCAGTAAAACGTTTCAAGAAGAAAGCTGATGGTTTGGAACAGTCGACACCAGCTCTTCTTCTAACTTTTGAATCGTCAGTCCTACCTGAATCAATTAAATTGGCATGGTACCACCTCAAGGTAAAGCCATATGTGCCCAACCCTATGCGGTGCTTCCACTGCCAAGGTTATGGTCATGGAGCCAACACTTGCCGTTTTAAGGAAAATGGACAACCAAGGGTATATGTGAAATGTGGTACAACAGGTCATCAAGGAGATGACAACTGTCCAGGTCCAATATGCTGTTACCACTGCAAAGAAGATCATGAAGCTTCTTCTAAGCAATGTAAAAGGTACAAGTTTGAAAAAGAAGTATTGGTAAAAAGGAGCAAGGAGAAAGTTAGTTATGCAGAAGCAAAGCGACGTGCTCGTGTGCTGTTCGCACAGCCGAGTAAGTCCTCAGTTCTAGCCCATCCTTCTTCCCGCCATCCCTTACCCTCCAATACTTCTAACACTGCACACACTGCCACCACCTTTAAACCTCAGTCCGCAAATGCTGAAAGTGCCTCTGGTGAGTTGCACCAGAAACGGAATAGGAGTGAAGTGTCTATTGAGGAGACTCCTCCTCCCAAAGTAAGGTCTTTGGAGCCATCAATTAAGGCTCCAGAGGCCTCAACGGTGACAGCTTCAGCTGCTACCACATCCACGGGGGTCTCTGCTGTTAGGCAGAATCCCCCTGAAGTAAAGGCTCAGGTACGACCTTTGCACAGGCAGAGGAATCCTGAGCCTGTTCAAAAGACTTCGTAGAGTCGGGTCTTTGGACCCACCAGGCAGGGCTCCTAAGGCTACCACATCCACAGGGGCTTCCGCTGCTAGACAGAATACAGGGTCTGTCCTTTGCCCAAGCTAAGAAATTCTGAGCCTGTCCAAAGGAAGCCTGTGGAAACTAGTTCCACAGTTAAACAATCCATCAAAAGGTACTCCCAAGATGCTGGAAAGGGACAGCCTAAAGGTATGGGGCGGGCCTTAACCACAGGTGCTGCCAAACACCTTATGAAGCAGTTTGTCAACCAGAAGAATGGATACCCTAATCCAATGGAATTGTCAGGGAATTCATGCAAAATGGGAAGAACTGCAACATCTGATAGCTTCATGTAATCCAGCTTGTGTATGCTTACAAGAGATTATGATCAGGGAAAATCGTTCAATTTCCCTGAGAGGATTCCAAGTTCAAGCCCATTATGGAACATTTGATAATGGACCTCATGGAGGAATAGCAGTGATGGTACGTCAGGATATTCCCTTCCAGACCATCCACCTGCAGACGACACTGCAGGTGAAGGCTGTGAGAATAGGCTTGACACGACCTTACACTGTTGCATCCATCTACCTCCCTCCACATAATCTCAACATAGATGATTTAGAAGATTTACATGGGCAGTTGCCTCATCCATTTCTACTCTTGGGAGACTTCAGTGGTCGGCATCACCTCTGGGGAGACACTTTATGGAACCATCGAGGAAGGGCCTTGGATTCCTTGTTCTTAAGAGTAGATGCAGTTTTACTGAACAGTGATGCACCCACACATTTCCAAATTCAAACTAGAACATTCTCCAATATTGACCTGTCAATTGGTTCACCTGATTCACAGTTGAATTTCACTTGGCAGGTTATGGAAGACTTACATGGAAGTCACCACTATCCAATACTTTTGGAGGAGGTGAATGATATTCCAGCCAATGGAGTGTAGAGATGGCGACTTGAACATGCAGACTGGAATCTTTTTAGATCAACTGCAGTATTGCAAGGATCTGTGAAGGATTTCCAGTGTGTTCAAGATGCTGTTAATCACTTCACATCACAAATTTACCTTGCAGCAGAAGCATCAATTCCCAGAAGTAGCGGGCAGTACCGTCGACCTCCAGTACCATGGTGGTCTGATGAATGCCAACAAGCTGTCAGAGCAAGAAAAGCTGCATTAAGGCAGTTGAAACGACGCCCAAGTGATGTAACCTAGATCCAGTACAAAAAGACCTGAGCCAAGGCCAGGCGAGTGCTAAAGGAGGCTAAGCGGACATCGTGGAGTCAATATGTCTCCTTAATTAACTCTGGGACCCCCTTAGCATGAGTATGGGACAAGGTGCATAAGATCGCTGGAAAGAGCACATCCATATCACCACCTGCTCTGAAAATAGATGGTATAATCCTGACAGACAAAACAGATTTTGCAAATGAGCTGGTAAAATCCATGGCAGAGATCTCCTCTGGAGCATCTTACACTGCCCGATTCACCACACTTCGGGCTGAACAGAAACGACACACAGTGTCGTTCTTCAGTACCACTGCAGCAAAACTTCCATACAACTTGCCATTTTTGCGCAAGGAGATGAAATCTGCTTTGCAGCTCTGCCGTAAGACTGCGTCAGGAAATGACGATATTCCATACCAAATGATATCTCACTTACCGGAGAGTTCCCAAACGTTCCTGTTGGATCTATTCAATAGGATATATAGGGAGGGCACAGTGCCATCCACATGGAAAGAAGCTATAATCATTCCTGTCCCTATACCTGGCAAGGATGCTTCTATACCAGGGAATTATAGACCAATTTCTCTCACCAGCTGCATCTGCAAGTTGATGGAGAAAATTGTAAACTTCAGGTTGACATGGCTGCTAGAAAAGGAAAACGTACTGACCCTATATCAATATGGGTTTAGAAAACAGAGATCGACCACAGATGCACTTGTAAGGATGGAAACTGCAATACAGAATTCCTTCACACAGCGACGTCATATGTTAGCAGTCTTCTTTGTCCTTGAAAAGACTTATGATATTACTTGGAAACTTGGCATACTCATGGAGCTGTATGACATTGGTTTAAGAGGAGTAATGCCTACCTTCTTACAATGCTTCCTTGCTGACAGGAAGTTTAGAGTGAGGGTGGGAAACACCTTCTCTAACCTGGAAGATCAGCTGGAAAGGGTCCCACAAGGGAGTGTCTTAAGTGTGACCCTGTTTGCCATTGCTATAAATGACATCGTAAAGGTCGTTCCAAGTGCTGTCTCATGTAGTCTGTATGTGGATGACTTTACACAGTAATGCTCAGGAGGAAGTTTGCAGGATGTGCAAGGACACATGCAGATTGCAGTAAATCAGGTTGTGCAATGGGCAACATATCATGGGTTCAAATTTTCTCCAAGCAAGACCATGGCTATGCATTTCCACAAACGAGGAAAGTTCCATCCTTTCCTCTATTTAGGAGCAAACCAACTGCATTTTGTCCAATATGTAAAGTACTTGGGTCTAATTTTTGACTCAGGGCTTACATGGGTGCCTCACATTAAACAATTAAAGGTGAAAGCTACAAAAGCGCTTAGTATTTTACAGGTTCTTTCACACCTATCTTGGGGTGCAGACCGCACAACGCTTCTGTAGCTTTACCGAGCGCTTTTTCGTAGTAAACTTGACTATGGATGTGAGGCTTATTCATCTGCAACTCCCACTGTTCTCCGGATGTTGGACTCGGTTCATAATGAAGCTCTGAGAAACTGTATAGGGGCTTTCAGGTTTTCACATGTGGAGTCCCTGTATGCTGAGAGTGGAGAACCACCTCTTTTATTACACAGGGACTACATGAACCTGATTTACTACACGAGACTACAAAGGATTCCGGGATCTCCTACATCCAGATTGGTTTTCAACCCCCTTGAGGATAGCCGATCCTATGGTAGGAGAATGAGGAATCTGGTGAAAGATCTTAATTTAAATCTCACAAAGGTTCTGGCTGTTGGAACTTCCCAAGTCCCCCCTTGGACTAATCAAGTCGAGCTTGATTTGGTCGGAATCAGGAAAGGGGAGAGATCCGAAGCAGAAGTTAGAGAGATATTTCTTCAACACACTTCTAAGTACCAAGAATCATATGCAATATATACAGATGGTTCGAAATCTGAAAATGGTGTGGGCTTTGCAGCAGTGAGCAGAAGGAAGACTGCATCTGCCAGTCTTTCTCGATCAGCCTCGATTTGCACTGCAGAGTTACATGCCATCCTTGCAGCAGTCAAGATGACTAGAGATCTTACAAACCATTCCGTTGTAATATATTGTGACTCTCGTAGTGCCCTGCAAGCAATCAAGAGCTTAAACTCGTCACATCCAGTGGTGAGGGAGATTCAAGATTGACTTGCACTGATGTCAGCATGTAAAAAGGTAACTCTGTGTTGGGTGCCAGCACATATCGGTATCAGTGGGAATGAACGAGCTGATCAGAAGGTCAAGGCAGCTGCAACTCAACCCTGTGATGCTCGTTTTCCTCTCCCACACTTTGACTTGAAACCCAGCATCAGGAGTTGTCTTCGTGATAAATGGAGGGAACAATGGAGGCATACTTCTTGAAATAAAATGCGAGAGATTAGAGATGACCTTGACAGTTGGGTGACAAGCATCCACCCCAACCGACAAGTAGAAGTTGTAATAACAAGGCTGAGAATCGGGCACACAAGACTGACTCATGGGCCGATGATGGCTAAAAGCCATTACCGGTCGCACATGTAATGGAAAGATGTGCAACATTCTCAGACCAAAGAGGAAGGCACTTGTCTCCCCCATATACACTAAAAAATGTAGGGGAGGACTGTGACATAGAAGATCTTATTAGTTTCCTTAGGGAAACTAATATTTTCAATAAAATTTAGTTATGCATAATGTTTATACAATAGTTTTTTAGACATTTAGAGCATAATATTTATGCTTCGATTTTTAATATAATATTTATTGTTATTTATGACATTTATTGATAGAGTTTTAACGTTTTAAATATTTTAATATTTTTCAGTCTAACAAGGTGTTCGCCGCTAATGACCTTAGCTGTTGACGCGGCTGATAATTTTAAATATTCAATCAATCAATCGCTACTACCGTTTCTCTCTTCTATTTTCTTCTTTAACTTTATGAATGTAAAACACAAAATTAAAAAAAAAGACGAAAATTCGACCATAAAAACTGCAAATTTATATAAATAATCGGCTAGTGGCGCTGAATTTCCCATCTTCTCTGTTATCTTTCTTTTCTCTTACTACCTTGGCCCTTATGGGTAAAATCTGATTCACTGATATCTGGCACGGCACCGAAGGAGGCCCTGCTGCAGAAACGGTCACCTTCGGACGCCGGAAGATCGCCAGAAGCCTGGAGACAAGGATATTCGTCAGAGCAGGTATCAAGCCGTCCCAGGATGTGGAAGGGCGCCGCCTGCCAAGACGCCCGTAGATCCAGCGAAGGACCAGGAACTCGCCAGCGCAGGTACCAGTCGCCCCCGGCCTACGGCCGGAAAGGGCGGCAGAGAAGCTCCCGCACACAGGGATGTGCCCCAGCACCTGCGGGCTCAGGACATATTAGGCCGACCTTCCCGCACTCCGCGCTTACCCAAGACTTATCTCGTGTGTTCTATAGCTGCGTTGCTTGTACTCTTCAGAAATAAAAGAGTAAGCCATCGTACTCTATGACTACTCCTGCATAACCAATGTATAAAGGTGTTCACCGAACCTTTTACGCACACATATACACGCACACACACATACACACACGCGCGCCCACACACACACACACACACACGCACACACACACACACACACACACACACACACACACACACACACACACACACACACACACACATATATATATATATATATATATATATATATATATATATATATATATATGTATATATGTACATACATGTGTGTGTGTGTTCGTGTGTGTGCATGGGTCATTACTTTTATACATGCATTATATAAATGTATATATGTATATATATA
Source organism: Penaeus chinensis (assembly GCF_019202785.1). Taxonomy (NCBI): domain Eukaryota; kingdom Metazoa; phylum Arthropoda; class Malacostraca; order Decapoda; family Penaeidae; genus Penaeus; species Penaeus chinensis. Next base: position 22,745,091 of record NC_061830.1, read on the forward strand.
TGTATATATAAATAAATATACATATTTACATATATTTATATATATACATAAACATATATGTGTGTGTATATATTGTGGAGGTTCTTCAAACCTCTCCTCTGAGAGTCGCAGCAGAATCCAGATGGGGTGTCCAGATGATCTCCGTTTCCCCTGCGTGGGACATCTTTTTTTGCTGTTATTTTTACCCCTGCTCACTTTTAGTTTAGTTTCCCTTTTTTTGTAGCCACATTTTCTAAGTTGCAGTCATCACGTTTTCTGTATTTTATTGCGTTCTTTTAAGTAATGATTGATGTCTTTTATTGTTTAGGTTCTTAAAGTTTGCCTCCGTAATATTTTATTTAGTGTTTTTAAAGATTTTGATCGTCATTTTAATTGTTCCTTTTTAAATTAAGATTTATTTTACGTGTTCTTATTTTAGCTCTTTTTTTCGATTTATAGATGAGCATGACGGGGTTTGTCCTTTTTATATTGTAAAATTGTCTTTTTATTATATGTATTTGTATTTTGATTTTATTATTTTACCCTGTTAATGTTTTAATCCTGTTTTACGTTACTGGCATCGTCTTTTCAGCTTTTCGGCGATGTCAATGACGTCAGGACTTTTTAAGAAGCTTTATTTTTCAATGATTTTAATTATTTGTCTTAGCCCGTTTACTTTTTTATCATTCTCGGTTACTTTTCTATATTTTTATGTATTTTTCACATTTTAATTATATTTATTTATGAAAAGATGAAAATGAAGGCAGTGACGTCACCAAGACGTCCGTGTATAAATACGGGACGGCCATAACAATAAAGAGAGATCTATCTGAACCTGTGTTTGTGTCACCCCCTCTGGATTTACTTCAGCCTGAGACGTCACCAGAACAAAGGTTGTACTGAGCAGACTTCCCGTTACTTGCCTAGGTTATTTGCTGGACGTTGTCTTTTTTTATGTGTGTTTTATGCTGTGCTCAATGTTTTTAAGTACTTTTAGACGTGTTTTGACCGAAGCCCTTCAGGATTCGGCTTTCCCTCTTTACTTTTAACCTTCAGTTTCCTTTTAAGTTTAATATTTAACGTTTTAACGTAGGTTAACGTAAATTTCTTGTTCTTATTTCGGATTTTATTAAAGTAACGTAATTTTAGTATGTATTAATTTTACATTTTAGTGCCTTCAGCAGTTTTAGTTCAGTTTCTTTTAGTTCTTTTGTTTTGTTGTATTTTAAATGATAGGCTGAGCCACAAGGACGTGTCTATATTTTCTCCGCTCAAGGTACATATCAAGCCTGCGTAGGATCCTGGGTCACTGCCCGCTACCATTTTACAGGCCCAGGATCTGTATCACGTTGTTCAGGGGAGTGAACGGGACCCTTATTTGCGTCCCTAAGCCGTGCTCGCTTCACGAGAGGCTTCAGCTCGCTTCGCGAGGCTGGGGTTTGAGTCGGGCTCCTCATTATAGATTAATAACTATCCTTACAATATATACATATAAAAACATATATATACATATATATATATATACTTACATGCATGCGTACAAACATACATTAGAGCCATTAGACATACAACGATCACGCGACCCCACGCTCAGCGTTTACCCTAAGCCACCGGTAGCTATGTATAAAGGTGTTCACCGAACCTTTTACGCACACATATACACGCACACACACATACACACACGCGCGCCCACACACACACACACACACGCACACACACACACACACACACACACACACACACACACACACACACACACACACACATATATATATATATATATATATATATATATGTATATATGTACATACATGTGTGTGTGTGTTCGTGTGTGTGCATGGGTCATTACTTTTATACATGCATTATATAAATGTATATATGTATATATATGTATATATATAAATATATATACATATTTACATATATTTATATATATATACATAAACATATATGTGTGTGTATATATATACATATAAAAACATATATATACATATATATATACTTACATGCATGCGTACAAACATACATTGGAGCCATTAGACATACAACGATCACGCGACCCCACGCTCAGCGTTTACCCTAAGCCACCGGTAGCATGTGTCCCCTTACATGTTTTGTGAGTCGTACGTTAACTATCACTGTTGTTCACCATAACCCTATTACAATCTGGTGGCAGAGTGGTCGTAGCGTCCTTTTGGCTCGCAACACAGGCACAGTCTCCGAAATCCGCTCGACCCGTCGCTTCCACGATCGA
>NC_061830.1:22764823-22777323 GCF_019202785.1 Penaeus chinensis
AGATCTACTCTCTGACGTTACGATAGTAGGCAAAAGTAATACCGAAGTTATTTGTTCGATTGGCAAATTTTATTCGAGTCGTTGTGACAGTATGTGTATTCATTAATGTAGGACTAGGGTTTAAGCTAGAATCGTTATTCGCTTATTAATCTCACCCTTCTCAATCTCTAGAAATCGTTCGCATGTTTTGGGTAAATCCCAAGCGATCTAGTGATTCGTAATAGGTAAATACCCATAGAGAATGTAACGAGTTCCCATTACAGATATGTAGAGGAGAGCGGGTTATAGATTTTCCCGGTTTGTTCAGTTCACTTCAATCATACGGCATTTTAGGTATAAGGACCGCCCCCCGCCCTCGTCAATGAAGTTTGACATCCATAGCTAAACATGGCTACCTCCGCATTTCAGAATTTCTGAATCGAGAAGAATATTTTTTTCCCGTCACCGTTCATTAGTGTGCATATCATTAAATGTTGAATATAATGTGGTAGTTGACATAATTTTGTATTAATTCCCTTGCTAGTTTGCCGCGTGTCACACATTTTCGCTCTGTGTGAGCTCACTCTCACTTTCATTCTTATTCATGCTCACTGTCGCTCACACACAAACACACACTCACTCACTCTTCCACGCAGAACAAAAGATACAATATAAATGTGTATATATATATATATGTATCTATATATGTATATATACATATATAATATATATATACATATATATACATATATATGTATATATATTCATATATACATATATATGTATATATATTTACATGTATGTAAATGCATATATATATATATATATATATATATATATATATACATATATATATATATATATATATATATATATATACATATATATATATATATATATATACATATATATATATATATATATATATATGAATGGCAAAACACTCTTCCGTGTTGATATTATGGTAGAAAAAAATACAAAAACTAGATTTATTGAAAATGAGACTACAGTTCGAAATCTACCTGGATTCCATCTTCAGACCTGAAGAGGAAAGGGAGAGGAAGGGGTATAAAAGAGAGAGAGGAGAGACAAGCGGTAAGGCGGGGCTGGTAAAGACAGACGAACGGAAGCGAAGGGAGGTCAGATCAGGTCGAAGGATCGGGCGGACTAAGAGAGAAAGCGGAGGACGTGGGAAGCGAGGAGACTATCGGTAGGAGAAAAGCCGCTGCTCAAGTTGAAATGAGGCATCACCTGTATAAGGAGGATTCCACCAATCTGCGGGCGTGGACATTAGCGGACGGAAAGACAATTTGCGCCGCTGACCAGTCCATCTGATGGCCTGTGTCCCAATAATGGCAAAAGAGGGCTTTGTTATTGTGTTCCCTGGATACAGCATACATATATTGAGACAGACGCTTAGTGAGACTAGCGCCCGTCTCGCCAAAGTATTGCTTATCACAGGAGAGGAACAACATAGGTGCCCACCTTCGAGGCAGAGGGAAAACTGGTGTGGACCAGGTTGCGATGGAGAGTGTTTCCCTGCCGAAAGATCAATCAGCCTGCAGTTGAGAAGGTGAAGAAGGCGACGGAGAGAGTAGATCTCCTCAGTGTTGGGAAAGCTGAGGACGGGCAGGTGAGGAGTCTCTTTAGAAGAGGAGTCGTTATAGGTACGCCGTGCCCTGAATAACGCGACGTCGAGAACATGATGAGGGTAGCCCAGTTTGGAGAACGAACGACGCAGGAAGTCGATCTCTCCATCCATGTACTGGGTGTCACAGATGCGGAGGGCGCGGAGGAACAGCGAGGTGGCAACACCTCTCTTTCATGTAGATATTTATGTAGGTTTGTGTTTTTATTTCATGCTTGCTGTATTCAATCGCAGAAATTAGACATGTAAATAATTCCAGGAGGCGCTGGTATAAGGTATAAGGAATATGGGGAAAGAGGGGTGTATGATAAAAGTATGTATATCCATACCTTAAGGGAGTTCTTTTCTTAATTCGCTCGTTCACCTACCAAATGTAAAGCCAGAAGGTGCTAGAATAACTGGCCCAATGATACAAAGGAGTACAGGGGATAGTGCGCTTAGTGGGGAAATTAATAAAAATAAATAAAAAATGGGTAAAATGCTTTGCTCATTTTCTATATTTTTTGTGAAATGTCTCTGCACATAGATGGCTCTGCTAGTGCTTAGCCACAAAGGAGTCAATTAGTAGACCTTGTGACCTTACCTGATCTGAAGTGTTGGGAAAAATGTATTTTTTTACTCGTACTATGAATATCGATGACCGGATGAGTAAACACCTTGTCCGTAACACTGTAGCAACAAATACAAAGTCTCGTGCCATAAGAGTTACCCTGGAGCCCGGGACCTCTCGTCTCGCTTGACGTTGTTGTTCCTGAGTTTTTCTAAGGTAAATTTGAGTAAAGTAAAACCTGTATTTACAGAACATTTATTGTGCTTTGCCAGCACCTTCAGTACTTTTGTTTTTGCAGGTGACACGAGGCTACAGTAGGCGTAGTCAGCACCCCACCTCAGACCCGCAGCTATCTTCTACACCAGGGTAGCCCTTGTGGCTTTGACCCCTGGGTAGGGAGGCCCAGTAGTCTGGGGCGTCATTTGGGCGCACTTTTGCTTTGGTCCTGAGTTCTTTTCCTCTTAATGTGACTTTCCTGAGCCTACCGGAGTTCCTCGGAACTCCTGTATTCGCTTGGAGGGGGGGCATTGAATAACCGTCCTTCGCCTAGGCAAGTTCGGCGGTAAGGAAGTGTCCCACACATAACTAGATCCCTCTGTGGTACTGGAGAACGCAAACAGGCTTCCACTGGGGGGGTAGAGGACGAAAAACTGCCTTACTCTCTTAGCTATTGCTGTTAGGTTGATAACAAAAGTTAAGAGGTTTTTGTCCCTTCAGGACTACGTTTTTGAGCAAAGGGGTCGGACCTGGTCCGATACCCAGGATGAGTGATACCCAGGCTACCCCTTCTCCTCCTCACGGAGGAGGGGCGACTAATGACCCTTCTAAGACCAATCTGATAACGAACAACGGAACCCCCACTAATGACAAAACGAGACGACCAACTTTCAAAATCCCCACCCAGAATGCCAGGTTCGCGAATGTAAAATGCGTGAATGAAAATCAGTCGCTTTTGAACGTGAACCCATTTATCATCAAAAAGGTCCTTGATGGTCAAGTGGACTGCGATTTTGATTTTGTCAAAAAATTGCGAGATGGAAGCCTCCTTGTAAAAGTACAATACAACTCCCAGATTAAGGATTTACTTAAGCTGACGCAAATTCATGATCTTCGAGTGAGAGTAACTATTCCTATTGGCCCAAATACCTGTAAGGGAGTAATCTTTCACAGGGATTTGAGGACGATGGAAGAAAGTGAAATTCTTGAGAGCATGAAGGACCAAGACGTAGTGGACGTTCATTGTATGACCAAGAAGGACGGGAATGTGCGAACGAAAACTGGACTGTGTATTTTGACCTTTGCTTTGAATAAAATCCCCGAATATGTCAATGTCGGTTATGAACGTGTTCAAGTAAGTTCTTATGTCCAAAAGCCAATGCATTGTAATAGATGACAAAAATTCGGACACACCTCATTAAGATGTATTGACAAAGATTCAACTAAATTTGTTTGCCGCAAATGTGCTAAATCCCATGACACCATCACATGTACTAGCCAAATTTCCAAATGTGCTAACTGTGGAGGTCCCCATCATTCAGGATCTGCCGAGTGCAGCATCCTGAAGAAGGAGACTGAGACATTGGCATATATGAGAAAGCATGAAGTTAGTAATACTGAAGCTAAGAGGAAAGTGGAAAGTTTGACACACAAACCCAATACTTCCTATGCTGCAGCGGTAACTAGCAACACCCCTAGTACAAGTGATGTCAGTCAACAGCTTGTAGCTAAGGATAAGGAAATTGCCGAACTCAAACAAACCGTTAAAGATTTAAATATTAAAGTTTATCAACTGACAAAATTGGTCGATCAAATGGCTGCATCAACCCAGCCTAAACATCTTAAGGAAGATGATACCGAATCATAGTCCGGAGCGCACCTTCCCGTCCGGGCTACTCCTGTGAGGACTTCGTCTGACTCGCGCTCGGTTTCTCGAGAGAGAAGCAGGTCGCGATCTGTCAGTCGTCTCCCTCGCCAGGAGGTGCAGGACATGGAGGCTTCTGTCTCCAAACCATCCCGTGAGAGATCCCCGGGAAGCGAGGGAGAGGAGGCGCTTCCCTCCCATCAAAAGAAAATAAAAACTGGTGGACAAGGCATTTCCAAACCACCCAATAAAACGTAATCATCACGTCGACCATTATACAATGGAACTGTCGAAGTATTAGATCTAAAGTAAATGACCTTAAATTATTAGCCTCGTCCTATGCTCCCGATATTATAGTCCTCCAAGAAACTCATTTAACAAACCTCGTCTCTGACGAGGTCGTATCGCTGAGGAACTACCATTTATGTGAGGGTAGGGGTGAAGGCGGAGTCGCCATGTACATCCACCAAAGCCTCCCTTTTACAGAAGTGACTATTGATTCTACTTTGGAATTTGTCACATGCAAAGTAAAAATTAATGGCACGTATCTGACTATATGTTCAGTTTATTGTCCGCCTGATAAAGTGATAATCTATGATGAGCTCTTTACTCTTCAGGAACGTCTGCCACAAAATAAAGTAATTTTAGGTGATTTTAATGCTCATCATACGTTATGGGGTTCCCTGCGGGTGGATGGTAGAGGTGAGCAAGTAGTTAAGCTGATTAATGAGTCTGATTTAGTCCTTCTGAATGATGGTAGTCCCACGTGGGTAGACGATAATACTGGCAATTTGAGCTTTATAGATATATCACTGGTCACTTCATCAATAGAAGCCAAGTGCCTGTGGCACTCCATTGACGACTCGTTGGGAAGCGATCATCTTCCTATTTTGATTAAATATTCATGGGACACAGTGAGAACGCCTTCAGCACCTAAATTTAACGAAAAAAGAGCAGACTGGGTCGCCTTCACAAGGAGCGTCAAGCTCGAACTTGTTGGAGAAACCATTGATGATAAAGTAAACAATATTCAGAATTCGACAATAGAAGCAGCTTTGCTATCCATTCCTAAAACTTCGACAGATAGCGTTAAGCACAGAGTTCCATGGTGGACACCAGATTGCCGCAGGGCGCTGTGCCGACGCGAAAAGGCCTACAGGCTTTTCAAAAATAACATCACAAATGAGAACTTTTTCAATTACAAACAAGCAAGAGCTAGAGCTCGTAGAGTAAAAGGACAAGCAAAAAGAGACTCCTGGCGGAGCTTTGTCTCTACAATAAACAGCAATACCAAATATCAGAGGTTTGGTCCACTATCAATAAAATTAATAAGAAAAAAAACTTGGTTTAAAATAAATAACATCATTGAAGAGGGCAATAATATCGATTCACCTAGAGACATTGCTAATGCACTCGCCAGGCAGTTCTCTCATACAAGCAGCTCAGCAAACTACCATCACGCATTCCTGCCCATCAAGGAAGCGGCTGAGCTGCAACCTATTCACTTTGCCAAAGGAGATGACTTTGATTACAATAAAATTCTTACAATGGATGAGCTTGTCCGAGCCCTAGAAGCCTGTAGAGGAACATCCCCAGGCCCCGATGAGATTCGATATGAAATGATAAAGCATCTTAATCATGATGACATGATTAAGTTGCTAGAAGTGTACAATGAACTTTGGAAAAGCCACACTTTTCCAAATTCATGGCACTTCGCCCACATCATTCCCATATTGAAAGGAGGGGGTAATCCCAGATCTGCCATCTCCTACCGCCCAATTGCGTTGACAAGTTGCTTATGTAAGGTCATGGAGAGAATTGTTAATAGTAGGCGATTGCATTTTTTAAATTGCTAGTTGACGAGCAGTGCGGCTTCCGAGAGGGACGCCAAACTCTCGATCAACTAGTAAAGCTGGACAGTCATATTCAATAGGCAATTGCCAAAAAAGATTTTTTGATTTCAGTATTTTTAGATATAGAAAAAGCCTACGACATGACATGGCGATATGGCCTACTCAGAAAACTTAATGCTTTTGGATTATGTGGAAACTTGCCTTGTTTTATTCAAAATTTCATTTCTGACATAACTTTCTCTGTCAAACATTTTTTTCGACAATGTCAATTTTTTGGACATTTTTGTCCTTAGTAACTATTCCTATTGGCCCAAATGTAAGGGAGTAATCTTTCACAGGGATTTGAGGATGATGGAAGAAAGTGAAATTCATCAGAGCATGAAGGACCAAGACGTAGTGAACGTTCATTGTTGACCAAGAAGGATGGGAATGTGCAAACGAAAACTGGACCTTTGCTTTGAGTAAAATCCCTGAGTATGTCAATGTCGGATATGAACGTGTCATAAAAGCAATGCATTTTAATAGATGCCAAAATTTCGGACACACCTCATTAAGATGTATTGATAAAGACTCAAATAAATTTGTTTGCCGTAAATGTGCTGAAGCCCATGACACCAGCACATGTACTAGCAAAATTTCCAAATGTGCTAACTGTAGAGGTCCCCATCAGTCAAGATCTGCTGAGTGCAGCATCCTGAAGAAAGAGACTGAGACACTAGCATGTATGAGAAAACAGGAAGTTTGTTATACTGGAGCTAAGAGGAAAGTGGGAAGTTTGACAAGTAAGCAACTTGTCAACGCAATTGGGCGGTAGATGGCAGTTCAGGGATTACCCCCTCCTTTCAATACGGGAATGATGTGGGCGAAGTACCATGAGTTTGGAAAACTGTGTTTTTTCCCGGCCCGACACTTCCTGTGCCGCAGCAGTAATTAACATCACCCCTAGTGCAAGTAATGTCAGTCAACAGCTTGCAGCTAAGGATAAGAAAATTACCTAACTCAATCAAACCGTTGAAGAACTAACTAAAGTTTATCGATGATTAGATTGGTTGATCAAATGGCTGCATCAACCCAGCATAAACATCCTAAGGAGGCTGATACCGAATCACAGTCCGGATCGCACATTCCTGTCTGTGCTACTCCTATGAGGACTTCGCCTGGCTCGCGATCGCAATCTGTCAGGAGGTGCAGGACATGGAGGCTTCTGTCTCCAAACCGTCCCGAAAGAAGTCCCCGGGAAGCGAGGGAGAGGAGGCGCCTCCTTCCCATAAAAAGAAAATTGAAACTGGCGAACAAGGCACTTCCAAACCCCATAAAACGTAATCATCGAGTCGACCATTATACAATGGAACTGTCTTAGATCTCAAGTAAATGACCTTAAATTATTAGCCTCGTCCTATGCTCACGATATTATAGTTCTCCAAGAAACGCACTTAACACACCTCGTCTCTGATGAGGTCGTTTCGCTCAGGATCGAGAGGATAGGGGTGAAGGCGGAGTCGCCATGTACATCCCCCAAAGCCTCCATTTTACTGAAGTGACTATTGATTCTACTTTGGAGTTTGTCGTATGCAAAGTAAAAATTAATGGCACGTATCTGACTATATGTTGAGTTTATTGTCCACCTGATAATATGATAATCTATGATGAGCTCTTTGCTCTTCAGGATAGTATGCCACAAAATAAAGTAATTTTAGGTGATTTTAATCCTCATCATACATCATGGGGTTCCCTGCAGGCGGATGGTATAGGTGAGCAAGTAGTTAAGTTGATTAATGATTCTGATCTGGTCTTTCTGAACGATGGTAGTCCGACGCGGGTGGACGATAATACCGGTAATGTGAGCTTTATTGACATATCACTGGTCTCTTCATCAATAGCAGCCAATTGCCTGTGGCACACCATTGATGACTCGTTGAGAAGCAACCATCTTCCTATTTCTATTGAATATTCATGCGACACAGTGAGAACTCCTCCAGCACCCAAATTTAATGTATAAAGAGCAGACTGGGTTACCTTCACAAGGAGTGTCAAGCTCGAACTTGTTGGAGAAACCATAGATGATAAAGTAAACAATATTCAGAATTCGATATTAGAAGCAGCATTGCTATCCATACCTAAAACATCAACAGATAGCGTTAAGCATAGAGTTCCATGGTGGACACCAGATTGCCACAGGGCGCTGAGCCGACGCAAAAAGGCCTACAGGCTTTTCAAAAATAACATCACTAATGAGAAATTTTGCAACTACAAACAAGCAAGATCTAGGGCTCGTAGAGTAATTAGACAAGCAAAAACAGACTCCTGGCGGAGCATTGTCTCTACAATTAACAGTAATACCAAAATATCAGAGGTTTGGTCCACTGTCAATAAAATAAATAACAAAAAAACATCCTTCAAAATCAAGAACATCCCCCAAGAGGGTACTAATTTTGATTCACCTAGAGACATTGCTAGTGCATTCACCAGGCAGTTCTCCCATACAAGCAGACCAGAAAATTATCATCCCGCATTCCTAACCATCAAGGAAACAGTTGAGCTGCCACAGAAGGTGACTTTGATTACAACCAAGATCTAACAATGGATGAGCTTGTCCGAGCTCTAGAAGCCTGTAGAGGAACATCCCTAGGCCCCGATGAGATTCGATATGAGATGATAAAACATCTTAATCATGATGCAATGTGGTGTCCGAAAGGGACGCCAAACTCTCGATCAACTAGTAATACTTGTCAGTCATATTCAAGAGGCAACTGCCAACAAAAAATTTGATTTCAGTATTTTTAGATATAAAAAAACCTTGACACATGGCGTACTCAGAAAATTTTATGCTTTTGGATTACGTGGAAACTTGCCTTGTTTTATTCAAAATTTCATTTCTGACAGTACTTTTGCTGTCAAATAGTTTTCTGACAATGTCACTTTTTCAGACATTTTTGTTCAGGGAAACGGCGTCCCCCAAGGAAGTGTCTTGTCGCCAACATTAATTTTATGCAATAATGCAGCAATAATGCAGAATTCTCGGCAAATCGCATCCAACTGGCACTGGATATGATTCATAACTCGGGCCTCCAGTTGGGTTTTATGTTTTCCACAAAAAAAGAGTATTGGGGTAATTTTTTTCACATAGGAGGAGGCTGAACATCAGGCGAACTCCAGACAACCACCCAAAACTTATTCAAAATTCTGCTAAAATTCTTGGTCTACTCTTTGATAGTAGACTCAATTGGAAAGACCACATTGGTCAGTCTTCACTAATGATATATAAATCCTTGATCAGGTCTAAAGTAGATTATGGGTCAATCGTGTATGGTTCGGCATTAACAACAAAGGTTGAAAGGTTTGGTGTGCAGAATGCTTGTTTGCGTGTGTGTTGGAGCCCTAAAATGCATTCGGATTGAATGTCTTGAGGTGGAGTCAGGAGTACCTCTCCTCTGACTCAGACGCGGCCAGTTAGCACTGACCTAAGCCGCAAAGGTGGCTCGAGACCCCAAATGCCACGCGACTCCATGACCTCGTCCAGCAAGTCGGTATAGATCTCTACCATGGATACCCTAGTTTAGTCAAACATAGTGCCATGGGAAACCCCCAACTTTTCTATCATAGAAGTCTGGTTTCCATCAGCTAAGCCCATGGCGCCGGAGGTGGAGGTACGCCAGAGGTTCAGAGAGATCCTTATTAAACATCTCCCTTTTTTCATATATATACCGACGGCTCCAAGACAAATGAGTGTGTGGGTGCGGGTGTATGGTCGACTGAAAGTGAACTAAATTTCAGACTGCCGAATTATACATCGATATTTCTTGCTGAAATTTTTGCACTACCCACGACCACTAAAAAATAACTGCTGGGTAATATTCGTAAGTTACATAGTGCCAACAAATTAATCAAGCTAATATTGGTACCAGGCCACTCTGGTATCCATGGCAATGAACAGGCTGACAAATTTGCCGGGTCTACTGGTTATCTGGACATTAACATAATTCATACAGATCTTAGGTGTTTTTTGTCTCTTATAAAAGCAAGAATACATCTGTGGCAAAGGGAGGGGACCAACCTGCAACTGACAAATAAAGTCAGACTAAATATAAAACAGTTGGACACATCCCACAGGAAAGAAAGAAGAGAGGAGGTAGTGTTGGCCCGCCTTGGGTCAACGCTACAATATTGACACACCTCACTCCTCACTATTAAAAAAGGATTCCCTCCACAATGCCCCCTTCGGAACACCAACCTTACCCTTAACCATATCCTTACAGTATGCAACTAATACAGATACCATAGACAAAAACTAAAAAATTATGTCAGACAACAAAATTTGATTTTACATTTTTAAATGTATTAACAGATAATGAAAGAATCATCAGTAGAGTAATCCCTTTTCTAAGGGAGACAAAACTTTATGACCTTACATAGATTGATAGAATGAATATAATCCATAGGCTAATAACCTTGGCGACATGCCGCTGGTTGATAGCCAAGAAATTCTATAAAGAAAGAAAAAAGATCGATGGTGTTATTTTTATTATAAACATTATAATTACCATAATGTTATAAATATTAGTAACAGCAAAATAAGATAACCTAAAATATTTTCGTAAATCATAGAAAGGGGTAAATGGGCGAGACAGGCAGTACTCTAATTGGCTTATTGGCGACTTAGTACAAGTGTTCCATCTATGTGTTGAAACAATCAAACAAGTAACTCACAGTGGGCATAGCACGTACGTATACGTCATACCCGTCGGCATTTGGTTAAATACCCTCAGCATTGCTTCTTCACACACCCTAAGTGACTGCAGAAAAAAATAGGAAACAGCCTGCTATTCTTAAAGGAACTTTGTTTAATTGAGCCAACCAGGGTCAGCCATCAAAAGTCCAAATAAACACAGTTAAGCATTCTTGGTCTCTAGCAAGAATAATGTTACGTTAAGTTGGAATGGTTAGAGGTGAGTTAGGTTACATTGGAATGTTTATGTTAATTACACCGGGAATAAGTTCAGTATGTCAAATAAATTTATGCTCTTAAGTATATTAGCTGGGTTTTGGAAAACTCAACTGTTGGCCTCGGTCGGATTGATTAGATTTAGGTTAGCTTTAGTTTTGGGGAATTGGTGACTTTTAATGCCAAACCATGTGAGAGACGAATAAAACAAGAGGGATGACTTATGCTTTACTGCTCTAATGTTTAGTTGCATGCAAGCTGGATTGTTAAGCAAATTACACTGAATCTTTTTACTAGAAAATATAGTTTTTTTTTTTTTTTTTTTTTTTTTTTTTTTTTTTTTTTTTTTTAAGGAGATAATAATTTCTAGATAGCAAAGCATTCTGTCCTGATCGAAAACTATTGTCAAAGCAGATGTAAAGGAAACAACGTGAAATTTGTCCACTTTTCCTGAAGTCGCTTTACTTCTGATGGGTGGAGTGTGTTGTCTGTACCAAGGGTCGGCAACATTTTGAACTTAGTGTGCCAATTTATAATTAATGACTTTTTTTCTACCTTGCGTACCATGGTGTTTTTTTTATTTTTTTCAATACTGTATAGCCAATGAAAAATTAAATCATAATTGTACAGTATGTAGTGACCATTGCAATTAGTAAAATGTATTTTCCTGCTTATGCATAACACAAATGTAACATGTTTGTAGCATTTAGTATTCTTGGGCCAAAGAAGAAATTTCGGGGAATACCTGGACACTTTGAGCTTCACAAAACCCCGTTGTAAGCTTGCTACGATGAGGGTTGAGGATGTGCTTCATGTATGAAAATATCTGCTTACAATGGTATGTAGATCCGAATGCTGATAGCAATGGTACTTTCTCCATGCTATTGAATTTATCAGGCACAGATCTCCAGGAATTTTATATAAAATTTTACTAGTTAACTCGTACTAGTTTCCAATATTGCTCAAAGATCTTTAAATTTAGCTGACCACTATGGTAACACGCTCTCTTTTTTTTTTTTTTTTTTTCATTATTTTGCTGTTTAACGTTTTTCGAATCACATGGCGTGCTACGGGGCTGCCGACCCCTGTGACGGTTTTATTCTATACCTTCATTGACGCATTATGGTAGGTAATTACGAAGTAGGTGCTTTGAAATCTTATAGACAATTTAGACGTTAGTGAACGATCAGTATGGGTCCTGTGTCCAACACGCCGAGGACAAAACAACATTAAACTGGCTGCGGGAACTGCCAAGGAGAAAAAAATATTTATTAAACTATGGGGAATAACCATAATTCATAAGGGTTTATAGATGAAAAGACCACTCATATAATTTCTCTTCTCGCCGCCTTTTTTATATAAAGAAAGTATTTTTAGTGTACTGCTAGACAACTGTCTGTATCGGTTTTCTTGTTCTCTTATCATTTTTTGTAGATACTTTTGACTGTTGTTGACTTTGCATTCACCTATAGTAAGAATATAAAATAGATGGGAAAAACCAGCATGGCTAGATACTCCCTTTCAAGTAAGGGAGAGCTGCTTGGTAGACTAACAAGATGATATCCAAGATGATATGGATACATGACGCTGCATATATTGCAAATATTAGTAATGTTAAATTGTCACTGAAAGAATCTTGCATTGGGTAACAATCACAATGAACCTCT
>NC_061830.1:22782323-22789823 GCF_019202785.1 Penaeus chinensis
GGTGAATAACAGAAGAGGGGGGAGGGAAGGTAAAGTGGTGAAAGTGAAAGAAGTGGTAGATTAATAGAAGGGGGGCGACACCCCTTGTATGTCAGTCTTTGCTTCTGTTATCATCATGAGGTGAGGAAGGAGGCAAGTGTTTGGTAGAGGTGAAAAGGTATTTATGATTTATTTTTTATTCTTTTTAATACTTTATTTTTATTTTTATGCTGTCAAAACGAGTGAACGGGAATTATTAACTAGAAACTTTTTTTATATAATTATATTGAACAAGAACAAGAACAAGTATATTTTATTGGTTTTATTTTTGTTATTTTGTATTTTATTTTTACTTTATGGTTGAACAAAATGAACTAGAACGAAATATTTTTTGGTTTTATTATAATTTCTACTTTTTAGTTGTTTTTTGATTTTTGAAGTTTTATATTGTGTTTTTATTTAGATGTGGCAGAAACATTGAAATGACATGGCAGATAAAAATGGATGATGAAGGGGAAAAAAACAAAAAAACACTGAGTAAGTAAAAGGTAGAGGGTGATGATGGTAAGGTGCAATGGGTGGAGAGGAAGCATATGTATTCCTATATATGTGTGTGAGTGTGTGTGTGTAGTAACAAGTATGTGTACAAGATATGTACGCATGTGTTTTTGCATATATGTGGGTGCGTACACACATATGTATGCGCATATGAATTGCGTATATGTCTATATAGGTGTATGCATGTACATGCGTTTAGTTGTGTATAATGTAGGAGTATGTATGCATATCATATGCATAGGAGCATATGTAAAGGTATATGCTTGCATGTGCATGTGCACGAAAATGAGTATATCTGTAGTGCTTACGGCATTTGCGAGTGGACATACGTATAAATCAAAATAAGTGTATAAAAGATAATCACACATATATGCATTTCTGATACTCAAACCCATGCTCACGGGAGTATATCCTGGTGTAGTGAGCAGGCCCGTGCGTTGCAGCGATCAGAGAATGGTCAGAGGCCAAATTTAATCACACCTCAGAAGGGAAAGGAAAACAACTCACGAAAACCGCAGCCAAATTTAGCTAACTTGAAGACCAGAGTGACAGAATTTAGCATTAACATCCAAAACAGATATTCATTTTTCAGCGACGAAGATCTCAACATTGACCAAAATCAACAGCTCAATGACATAATAAATGCAGCTGCACTTGAAGTAGGCGGTAAGCACGTCAAGCAAAGCACCAGCAAGCTCTCGATAGAAACTAAACAGCTTATGCAAAAACATAGGGCCTAGAAAGTATCGTCAAACTGGGACAAAATAGAATTAGATGAAATAACAAAGACTATAAATAAGAATATTTAACATTCAAATAACAAATGAAACACTGATCTCAGGTACCAGCATGAAAGCAATCAAAAGATATTCGGAATAGGGAGAAATCAAATGTATGCAATAATGAAATCAGACGGAGAAATGACACATAATAAGAATGAAATTATTATAGAAGTGGAAGACTTCTACAGGGATCTATACAACTCAAATGAACAACCGCAGATATAAGCGAATGTGGTAACTAGAGAGTACCAAACACCACAACAGAAAAAATAAAAAGAGAGCTTAAAGACATGAAGAGAGGGAAATCACCAAATAGAGACGGAATACGTAAAGATCTTATAAAATATGCAGGAGAAATTGAAAGCAGTGAAATTTGCCAGTACTTTTAACAAATGCCTTTTCAACAGAAAAAAACATAGAAAACAGGCAGGCTTCCACAGTGAATTCTTAACAACAAACCACATCCACACGCTTATCCAGATAAGAGAAAAAATAAACGAATATAGGAAACCCCTGTGGATGGCATTCATCGATTACGAAAAGGCATCTGACTCTGTACAAATACCAGCAGCACTAGAAGCAATTCGAAGACAGGGTGTAGAGGAGGTATATTGTAAAATAATAGAGGATATACAAAGATGGGACAGCAACCATCAAACTCCACTCGGAAACTGATAAAATACCAATTAAAAAACATGTTAGACGAGGTGATACCATCTCACCAAAACTGTTTACAGCTTGCCTTGAGGAAATATTCAAGAAGCTAGAATGAATTGGAAAGGCTATCAAAATAAGAGACGAATACCTAATTAATCTAAGATTTGCAGATGATATTGGTCTCTTCAGTGAATCTGCAACTAATAAATAATCTGAATAGAGAAAGTCTGAAAGTCAGACTTAGGATGAACATGAAAAAGACCATGTGCAACAAGAGTTCAATTTTAACAGATACATGTACAAGGCGAAGCGCTAGAGGTAGTGGACAAGTATATATACCTAGGGCAACTCGTACAAACACATCTAGCGAATAGGAAATTAAGCGACAACAAGGTTGGCGTCCCTTTAGCAGACACAGTAGCATACTAAGAGGCTCCTTGGCATTATATTTAAGAAGAAAAGTTCCCAAAGAGGGATGGAGAGGTCGATGCTGGGAATTAGCCTAAGAGATCAGATGAGGGTGACATGAATCAGGGAACAGACAAGTGGAAGATGTACTTGGGAGCATCAAAAAAATATATATATATAATGGGCAGGTCATATATGCTGGAGACAGGATGACAGATGGACAAAGAAAGTATCAGACTAGGCTATAGATAACATAAAGAGGCCAAGGACTAGACGAATGACAAGATGGCGTGACAAAATAACGAAATTTGGAGGCCAAAACTGAAAACAAAAAAAGCAAGACAGCTAAAGTTGGAAAAGATTGGGAGAAGCCTACGTCCTGCAGTGGTTCGATTCAGACTGATAATGATGATGGTGTATCAATGATGTAAGTGGAAACCAGATAATAGTATTTATAGACACTCTTATTGTGCAATTGTGGATCTGGATTTTTACAAAATACGTAATTAAACAATATAATCGCAATAATTACACGAAATAAATGCAACAATAAAAAACGAACTCGGTACAGATATACATACAAACTATAAATCACAATTATGTGGGATGTACAAAACAAAGTGGTTGTTTATGGTAAGGGGCAGTCTAATGCATATGCATATGCATATGCATATGCATATACATATACATATACTTACACACAAGCACATGCAGACATACACACACACACATATATATGTATACATATACAAACACACACACACCAAACATATATATGTATATATATATACATATATACATATACATATATATATCAATATATATAAATACATATATATGTGTGTGTATACATATATAAACTTAGATGTGTATGTGTTTCTGCATATATGTGTGTATGTATATATATATGTATGTGTGCGAGTGGGTTTATGTATGTATGCATATATTTATACATGCATATGCATGTGTGTATATTTAAATGTATATATGCATATCTACATATATATACATACAAATACACTTACATAGAAACATATATATATGGTTAGAGCACTGGACTCCGACCGTCATGGTCCCGAGTTCAATTCCCCGCCGTGGCAGTCGTAAAAATGCCTGCGCTCTGAAATGAGGCTCGAGCTCGATCTCACGGCGAGAAAACGACATTTTGCCTTTAGATGTCAAAAGCAGGTATTCGTAGGGGAAGTCGCCGAACCTCGGTTGACTAGGAAGAGCATCCAGTTAGGCAAGGGTGAGACTGCCAATTAACCTCTCGATAGTGAGTTGAGAGAGGTCTAGGTCCGACAGTGAAGCGAAAGGCTGTTTGAAAATATATATATACATATATATGTGTTATGTGTGTGTGTGTGTGTTTGCGTGTGTTTATGTGTGTGTGTTTATGTGTATAAATGTATACATATACATATACACACACAGACACACACAAACAAATATGTATATGTATATATAAATAAATACAAATATATTCATATGCATATATGTGTGTGTTTATATATATTTATATACAGCAAAACGAAGAGGAAGACTGATGCAGCCATGATTAATTTGCAAATGTTTCAGAGATAAATCATATCTCCATCATTAGTGCTGTAATAGTTAACCAAAAATTAGACAACAAAACAAAGTTAATTAGAGAAGTTCTCTAAATTAAAATTGGTAGTGTGATAATTCGAACAAAAATAAGATCAATAATTACAACAAAATGTGAGCACAAAATATTACAGACATACGAGTATATACAATGGAGAAAAAACAACAACAAAAAACACAGGAATAAAGATATGAAAAAACCAATTAACATGAGTGATAGTCAGAGGAGTGAAAACCGCTAGCTTGTAAACAAGGTGGTTGCGGTAGTGTTGTTGTTGAGCTCTGGTTTTATCTTTCGATTCAACAACAATTCCGAGATAATGAGGTCTAGGCGGGAGGAATAAGAGGACAGAATATTGAAATCTGTGTTGAGAAAGGATGTGAGAGTGCTCGCTTATGGCCGAGAAAGATGGTCTGCTCAGCATGCGGTGACATAACCATCGTGAGGTGGACCCCACGTACCTAACTTGGCAGTCAGGACAGGTAAATAGATATACAACATTAGAACACAAATCAAAGTGGCATCTCGTGGGCTGTTTTAAGAAATTGGCAATAGTGTTAGAATTACTGAAGACAAAAGTGAATTTTATTTCAGGGTAATTGATTTGCAGGAGCGTATTTAATTGTTCAAAGCTTAATTCCCCACAAATGACAGTTTTACGTGTCTAGGATCCCTTTTAAAAGTTGATACAACAGGTTGATCTGAGATTTTTTTTTACAAAGAAAGGTCATTGCTATTTTATCAGATAGATACAATGGGTACCCATTACTTACAAAGAAGCTATTTAGAAAATATATTTCAATATGAAAAGTGGACCAATTACTACATAGACTATAGGCTCTAGTGATGAGTGTTTTTATGCTGTTGATTTTATAAATGTATGGGATATTGCTGATAAAGTGACGGCCGAGACTAGTAAAGGTTGGTTTACGGTAAATGCTGGTATAGAACCGTCCATTATCATTGGTAACACAGATGTCTAAAAAGGGTAGTTGGTTATGCTGTTGCATTTCACACTTAATGCTTGGGTCTTTAGAGTTTAGGTAATTTAAGAATAAATTTACGTGCGAGGGATCTTTAAACAATACGAATGTGTCATCAATAAACCGAAGGTAGTAAATAGGTCTAAATTTAGGTGGCCATTGTTTGAGCCAGTTTAGTTCGTGGTGACTGAGAAACGCAATGGCATATGAAGGGCCAAGCGCAATAATAAATAATTTTTTGAAACTTTCTATTGTTAATCCAAAGTTGTCAAGATGGGTGTTTTTTTTTTAATTGTTAGTTATAATATCCGTTGTTCTAGAAGGGGGATGTTGGTAAACAGTGATTCCACGTCAAAACTTGTCATAGTGACCGGTTGTTTGAGGTCAAGGGGTGTGATTTCATTAGCAAAGGTTGTTGAATTTTCAATGGTATACTGATTGGTGGTTAAAGGAGACAAAATGAGAACCAGAAATTTAGCAGTGTTATAGTTGAAGGTGCCAATAGATGAAATAATGGGTCTAATGGAATCTTAGGTTTGTGTACTTTGGGGAGACTATACAGTAATCCGGGTTGGGAACCAGTAGTAGCTAATAAATTATAGGTGCTTTCACCAATGGACGATTTAATCATCCGGAGTAGTCTTTTTAGTCTGTCTTCGAGATATAATAAGTGGGTAGATATATCAGTAGTGATCATTTTAAATTTGCTATGGTCATTTAGGATGTTAAGTCGTTTCTGGCGATAACCGCGTTTGTTTAAGATGACAACTCCACGACCCTTGTCTGGTTTGGTGATTATTATAGTCTCATCATTCTTAATCGTCTGTAGGGGTAACGTGAAAACTTCTGCATCATAAGTTTTAGTTAGACGAGAGAATTTCCTGAAAGTAATATTATCTATAGTTATCATATTATTGGTGACATTGCTGAGTGTTATTGTAATTACCAGAGCTTTTTAGAACAATACATAGCTTTTCAAAATACAGATAAAATTTATGAAAGGAAACCATATTGGGAGGCATACACTAATCCAGTCCATGAGAAAGAATATCTTTTTGTTATGCGGTAAGGATTCTATCAGAAAACATGAAAATAACCTTGTTTTTATCTACTTTTTTCTTCACTTCAATGCCTAGTTTTAGAAGTTTGTTACTATGAATATTAGTGTTTTTTTATGGACATTGCTATTGATCAGTCTTGAAATTCGTATATAGTCTAGTGGGGATAATAAAGATTGATGAATTGCTAAATCCCTTTTTTTTTTTTTTTTTTTTTGTGATTACAATATATTTTTTTTTCTTTTGACTGATGATTTCTGTCTAGGAGAACAAGACACCAGGAGCGATATGTTAGAGTGCTCTCAAAAGTAGGGAATTACATTATAATTTTTACAATGATTCAGGAGTAGTAGGAATGCTTTTCGGTCCTCCCTGTAACGATATATGTGTGTGTGTGTGTGTGTGTGCGTGTGTGTGTGTGTGTGTGTGTGTGTGTGTGTGTGTGTGTGTGTGTGTGTGTGTGTGTGTGGATATATACATATGTATACATATACATATATATACATGTATATATATATATTAAATATATATATATGTGTGTGTGTGGGTGTACGTATGTATCAATACAGAAACGCACACACACATACATATATAGATAGATAGATAGATATACATATATACATATATTCATACATGTATATGTATAAATATGTACACATACGCACACACACATTATATATATATATATATATATATATATATATATATATGTATAATGTGTATGTATATATATGTATATGTATATATATGTGTGTATATATGCACACACACATACACACACACATAAATACACATGTACACACATACATACACATACGCACACACACATACACGCACACATGCACACACACACACACACACACACACGCACACGCACACGCACACGCACACGCACACATACAAGCACACATACACACACGCACACACACATACACACGCACACACACACGCACACACACACACACACACACACACGCTGTGAAGGCTATTAAGAACGCCTTAAACATATGGTTTAGCAGGAGTAGTGAAAGGGACGGTTGGCTTATTAACCTCTTTTATTTAGAAGCGTAAGCAACACAGATAAATCACACGGATACAAGTCTGGGTAAGACTTAGTGCTAGGTCGTCAGTCCGGAGGGGGCGCAGGGCTTGCTCTTGCGTGTGCTGTCCCTGGTGCATCTTCGTGGCTGCTCGTCCCTGTCGTCATCTTCATCTTGGTCCCTGATAAATCCGTCCGTCCTCGACATCCACACGTCCTCGAAGGTCTTGCACAGGTCCTTCTTGACTTTGGATTCGTCCTCGTAGTCCTCGACCAGGCCTAACTCTGCGGCTTACTCGCCCAATGCACGTTCCCGCAGATCTCATCCAGGTCCTTGCTCGTACCGACGTCCTCGTTGTCCTCGTCAGGATCACGGGCGTCCGGCAGGAAGCGTCCTCTTCAAGCTCCTGGAGTTTGAGTGGATCTG
>NC_061830.1:22809823-22822323 GCF_019202785.1 Penaeus chinensis
CCGGTGATCATACCACTTCTCGTTGTGCTCTAGGTTATTCTCTTTGCAAAGATGCCAATGTATGATCTGGGCTACTTTGTCGTGCCTCTATTGTTTATACTGTTTTTGGGCAAGCTTTCCGCACTCAGAAACTATATGAGCAACAGTCTCTTCGCGTTCACCACAGATTCTGCAGTTTGGTGAAATATCAATTCTGTCAATTCGGTGTTCCAACTCTTCACGTCACTGAATTCGGTTGCTTTGAAGAATACACTGTGGAATTTCTTCTCTAGAAATTTACTCTTTCTGTTGGTCAAAACAGTCTCTTTATCATGACCCACATCAACCACACTTTCGTTCAAACTCTCCCTTAACAACAATTCTTCGCTCACAGATACATAGCTGTACAGACAGGACTTTTGAATTAGGACGCAATCTTCTATGCTTATTGAGCTTTGCAGATATAATCGATCTACATCTCCTTTGCTGTGAAACATATTGTATGTAGTCAAAAGCTTCCTTGTCCTATGGTCTAATGACTGGAGTTCATCTGTTTTCCAGCCTACTATTCCTGCTGTGTATCTTATAATTGATACAGCTCTTGTTCTGCTATTAAACTTTGACTTCAGTATCTTTTTTACCCGTCTGATGTACTCTTTTGGAACATTCTCTTTCATGATCTTATCCTTTATACCATCTGCTTCAAGCACCCCTTAGGTACTTGTATCCTTCCTCGAAGTCGATCTCTTTGATTTTGTTTACCGATGTTAATTCTATGCCATCACTTTTTTTTTGATGGCGACCTTTTTCATCACAAGTACTCCACACTTCTTGATACCAAATTCCATCCTGATATCATCACTGAAGATTCTTACAGTATTCATCAGGGTGTCGAGTTGTTTTTCTGTCTTCCCAAACAGTTTGAGATCATCCATGTACAATAGATGATTGACTATAGGGCCTGATGTTCGGAACTGGTACCCTGCATTTATCTTTCGAAGGATGTGAGACAAAGGTATTAGACAGATCACAAAGAGGAGAGGGGATACCTCTTTTTATTCTTACTCTACCTAATCTTTGATTACCAGATGTTAGTTCGTTCCCCCAGTTTTTCATACTATTTCCTAAAAGGCTTCTGATGTTTCCGCGACCTCGAGCATTTCGAGACATCTTAAGATCCAGGACTGGGGCATCATATCAAAAACCTTTTTATAGTCTATCCAACCCATTGCAAGGTCGGCCTTCCTTCTATTACAGTTCTTTATTATGGCTTTGTCAATTAACAGCTGGTCCTTTGTGCCTCGTGATTTTTTTCGACAACCCTTTTGTTCTTCTGGTAAGAGGCCGTTGCTGTCAAGGTGGGAATAAATTTCCTCCGAGAAACTGCTGGTGAAAAGCTTCCACAGTAAGGACAACCAGGTAATTGGCCTGTAGTTGGTGACCTCGGTTCCCTTAGTTTTGTCCTTCATAATGAGAACTGTTCGTCCTTTTGTAAGCCACTCTGGGACTATTCCTGATATGAAGGAGTCATTAAACATGGCTGTAAGGATAGGGTGGATGGATTTGATGTTTTTAATCCAGTACCTTTGCACACCATTTGGCCCTGGTGCCTTCCAGTTGGAAAGCTTGCTTGCTTGTTTTCTTAACATTTCCAGTGTTATGGAAAGATCGTCTTGTTTCTCAATATTCTGCTGAACCTCTGTCTCAACATTCCTTATCCATTCTGCCCTTTCATTATGTGAGACATCTTTTCCCATATACTCCTCCAAAATTAATTTGTTGCCTCAGCATCGGGAATCGCATTTTCTCCTCTCTCAGTTCCTTCCAACTTATCAAATATTTTTTTCTGGTTGTTTTGGAAGAGGCGGTTTTGGTGGTATTGTTCAATCCGGTTATCATATCTTTTTATCTTCTCAGACTTAGCTAGAATTTTCTGCTTTAATTCCTCAGTGACAGTCAACATCCCCTTCTTTTTCACTTTATACTTCTCATAAAGCCGAGCCTAAGTGTTGTCGTTTTTGAGCATGTTGTTCTTCAAGTTTTCTAATTTACTGAGGTCCTGTCAAAGAGTCTTCCACCAAGGTTCTTGCTTTTTCTTTGGTTGTTTCTTTACTATACCAAGTAGCCTCATTACTACACATGCAGATGCTTTGAGTATCCTATTGCACTGTAGGAGATCTTGAAGATCAAGGTAACCTACTGTTCTATCTACTTTGGCTGTTGCTGTTTTCAAACTTTTTCTGTCATAAAATCGAAGGCTACTCGGGTCTTCAGTGACCTCTTTACTTAACTCCTCTTGTAACATTCTCATGATCCCAATCTCTTCATCTCCTAAGCCATCTGCTCTTATCCTTTACTCTACATTTTCAGTAGTTGCTTCGGAAGCTACTTCAACATCAACAATCTCCTCGTTGTCAACCCCTACATTCGACCGTTAGTCCTCCTCTCTACTGTTTCTTCCGTTCTCTCCTTCGATTTCATCCACTTCCACTTCTCCGATACATTCCTTCTCTATTTCTCTCTTAATTTCCTCAAGTTCAATGTTAGATAGCCAACTGTTTGTTCTTATTACTCTAGCTTGCCAAGAAAGTTTCTGTTCAGACAGTTCAAAAAGGACTTCCTCTTTCCAGATGTATGCATCCTTTTTCTGTACCCTCTTTTAGATGGGTCACTCTTATAATAACACGTCATAACGATCTTATTAATTTCTTTTGTTTTTTTCCTGCATGACGAGGATTTCGTGGGATGACGACCTGAGAAGCCTCGCTCCTTCCCCTGCCGGACCTGGGACGTTCACCTGAAGTTCCCGCCCCTGCGTCGGTGTTGTTTGAATTATTTTGCGTCCTGATATCATAGATATTAGGATACTTTGTGTAAGGTTTTCCTTCCCTAGTATTTTTTTCGAGATACCATCTCTAGGTGAACTGCCAACCATGGCTGAAGAGCTTCCACCTACCTATGAGACAGACTAGCCCCCGCCAGACGCCAACCCGGAATTTCTAGGTCTCGGGGAAAGCTACCAGGCGCTACACCTTGCTCAGGGGCGACCTGGAGGTAGTTGTGGTAAAGGATAACCTCATTATTCCACGCCAGCGACTCCACAACCAGATGCGGTTTAACGTCAAACCCAGGACAATTATTGTTATTATTATTATTATTATCTTAATTATTATCATTATTATTATTATTATCTTTATTATTATTTTCATTATTATTATTATTATTACTATTATTATTATTATTATTATTATTATTATTATCTTTATTATTATTATTATTATTATTATCTTTATTATTATTATTATTATTATTATTATTATTATTATTATTATTATTATTATTATATGTATATCTTCCACTTTTGTCTATTCCCTGATTCACGTCGCCCTCATCTGATCTCTTAGGCTAACTCCCAGCATCAACCTCTCCATCCCTCTCTGGGCACTTATTAGTTTCTTCTCCAGTAATTTGGTTGTAGTCCATGTTTCTGATCTATAGGTCTTAACTGGGAAGACGTATTGGTTAAAGACTTTTATTTTTAAACATAATGGCAAGAAGTCTCGTACATGTATCTGTTCCAATTGAACTCTGTTGTTGAACATGATCTAAGTCTTTTTTTTGTTCATCCTAAGTCCGACTTTCAGACTTTCTCTATTCAGATCGTTTATTAGTTGCTGCATTTCATTTGCAGATTAACTGAAGAGAATAACATCATCTGCAAATCTTAGATTCGTCTTCTATTTTCATACCCTTTCCGTTCCATTCTAGCTTCTTGAATATTTCGTCAAGGCAAGCTGTAAACAGTTTTGGTGAGATGGTATTGCTCTGTCTAATACCTTTTCAATTGTTATTTTATCGGTTTCCGTGTACAGCTTGATGATTGCTGTCTCATCATCGTACATATCTTCTCTACTCCCTGTAGGTTGTGATAATGAAGTGAGCTATGGTAATGAAGTGAGTTGTGAGTGCCATGTTGTGATCCATTACATACAGGTTGTGCTGCCCGTATTATCGTACGTATCTTGTGATAATCATGTGATTATATTATATACACTGTCTTTTGTGTGATATGTTACACCATGTGAAATATAGAAGATTGTATAGATCCCTGTAGAAGTCTTCAACGACTATAATGATTCCATTCTTATTATATGTCACTTCTTCATCTTCATTACATATACATATATACATATATATACATATATATGCATATATACATATATATACACACCTATATATACATATATACATACATCTATATATATACACATACATTTATATATATATATATATATATATATATATATATATATGCATATATATGTGTATACATATGCATATATAAATATATGTTTATATATACATATATGTGTGTGTGTATGTATAACAGTCTCTTTATTAATTTATCTATTCATCTCTTCACTTTTTATTTCATATGTGTGTGGGCATATATATATATATATATATATATATATATATATTTGCGTGTTAGTGCGTGTGCGTCTGTTTCTGTGTGTGTGCACGATAAAACATGTATATATATATATATATATATATATATATATATATGTATGTATGTATATACATATATATATACATATATATTTATTTATATTTGTGTGTGTGTGTGCTTTTATGTATATATCATTATTTGTATATGTTACACACAAACACACACATATGTACATATATGTGTATATTTATGTATATTTATGTATATATGCATATATGTAAGTGTGTGCGTATGCGTGTGTGTGTTTATTTATGTGTATATACATATATATGTATATGTATATATAAGTATATTAACCCAGGACTTATGTTCTGTCCCCTGTAGTTTTTGGTGAGTTTTGTTATATACAGATAGCTCCACATGTGCTCAGCAGGCAAGGAGTCTATCAGTAAGCACTAGTTACCGATCCTGATTTTGTTTTTCTTAGTAATATCATTGCTATCGATACTGTTATTATTGTTATTGACGTTATGATTATTCCTGGCCACTCGTGTATGAACTCTTGTTGAGTAAACACCTTGTCCTTAACGCAGAAGCAATAAGTAATAAGTCTTGCG
The DNA here is from genome assembly GCF_019202785.1 of Penaeus chinensis. Classification (NCBI taxonomy): domain Eukaryota; kingdom Metazoa; phylum Arthropoda; class Malacostraca; order Decapoda; family Penaeidae; genus Penaeus; species Penaeus chinensis. Next base: position 22,814,873 of record NC_061830.1, read on the forward strand.
CCACAAGAGCTACCCTGGAGCCCGGGGCCTCTCGTCTCGCCTGACATTATTGTTTCTGAGTTCTAAAGTAAATTAGATAAAGTAAAATCCTGTAAATACAGAACTTTTATTGAGCTTTGCCAGCACCTTAAGTGCTTTTGTTTTGAAGGTGACACGAGGCTACAGTAGTTGTAGTCAGCACCCCACCTCAGACCCGCAGCTCTCTTCTACACCAGGGTAGCCCTTGTGGCTTTGACCCCTGGGTAGGGAGGCCCAGTAGTCTTGGGCATCATTTGGGCGCACTTTTTCTTTGGTCCTGATTTCTTTTACTTATAATGTGACTTTCCTGAGCCTACCGGAGTTCCTCGTGAACTCCCGTATTCGCTTGGAGGGTGGGCATTGAATTACCGTCCTTCGCCTAGGCAAGTTCGGCGGTAAGGAAGTGTCCCACACATAACTCGATCCCTCTGTGGTACTGGAGAACGCAACCAGGCTTCCACTGGGGGGGTAGAGGACGAAATACTGATTTACTCTCTTAGCTATTGCAGTTAGGTTGATAACAACAGTTAAGAGGTTTTTGTCCCTTCAGGACTACGATTTTGAGCAAAGGGGTCGGACCTGGTCCGATACCCAGAATGAATTTCTCCCCGGCTACCCCTTCTCCTCAAGGAGGGGGGGCGACTCATGACCACTCTCTGACTACGAACAACGGTACCCCCACTGATGACAAGACGAGACGACCAACTTTCAAAATCCCCACCCAGAATGCAAGGTTCGCGAATGTAAAATGCGTGAATAAAAATCAGTCGCTTTTGAACGTGAACCCCTTTATCATCAAAAAGGTCCTTGATGGTCAAGTGGACGGCGATTTTGATTTTGTCAAAAAATTGCGAGATGGAAGCCTCCTTGTAAAAGTACAATACAACTCCCAGATTAAGGATTTACTTAAGCTGACGCAAATTCATGATCTTTGAGTAAAAGTAACTATTCCTATTGGCCCAAATACCTGTAAGGGAGTAATCTTTCACAGGGATTTGAGGACGATGGAAGAAAGTGAAATTCTTGAGAGCATGAAGGACCAAGATGTAGTGGACGTTCATTGTATGACCAAGAAGGACGGGAATATGCGAACGAAAACTGGACTGTGTTTTTTGACCTTTGCTCTGAATAAAACTCCTGAATATGTCAATGTCGGTTATGAACGTGTTCAAGTAAGACCTTATGTCCAAAAGCCAATGCATTGTAATAGATGCCAAAAATTCGGACACACCTCATTAAGATGTATTGACAAAGATTCATCAAAATTTGTTTGCCGTAAATGTGCTGAAGCCCATGACACCATCACATGTACTAGCCAAATTTCCAAATGTGCTAACCGTGGAGGTCCCCATCATTCAGGATCTGCCGAGTGCAGCATCCTGAAGGAGACTGAGACATATATGAGAAAGCATGAAGTTAGTTATACTGAAGCTAAGAGGAAAGTGGAAAGTTTGACACAAACCCGATACTTTCTATGCTGCAGCAGTAAGTAATAACACCCTTGTACAAGTGATGTCAGTCAACAGCTTGCAGCTAAGGATGAGGAAATTGCCGAACTCAAACAAACCGTTAAAGATTTAAATAATAAAGTTTATCAACTGACAAAATTGGTCGATCAAATGGTTGCATCAACCCAGCCTAAACATCTTATGGAAGCTGATACCGAATCACAGTCCGGAGCGCACCTTCCCGTCCGGGCTACTCCTGTGAGGACTTCGTCTGGCTCGCGATCGGTTTCTCGAGAGAGAAGCAGGTCGCAATCTGTCAGTCGTCTCCCTCGCCAGGAGTTGCAGGACATGGAGGCTTCTGTCTCCAAACCGTCCCGTGAGAGGTCCCCGGGAAGCGAGGGAGAGGAGGCGCTTCCCTCCCATAAAAAGAAAATAAAAACAGGTGGAGAAGGCATTTCCAAACCACCCAATAAAACGTAATCATCGCGTCAACCATTATACAATGGAACTGTCGAAGTCTTAGATCTAAAGTAAATGACCTTAAATTATTAGCCTCGTCCTATGCTCCCGATATTATAGTTCTCCGAGAAACTCATTTGACAAACCTCGTCTCTGACGAGGTCGTATCGCTCAGGAACTACCATTTATGTCGGAAGGATCTTGAGGGTAGGGGTGGAGGCGGAGTCGCCATGTACATCCACCAAAACCTCCCTTTTACAGAAGTGACTATTGATTCTACTTTGGAGTTTGTCGCATGCAAAGTAAAAATTAATGGCACGTATCTGGCTATATGTTCAGTTTATTGTCCGCCTGATAAAGTGATAATCTATGGTGAGCTTTTTGCTCTTCAGGAACGTCTGCCACAAAATAAAGTAATTTTAGGTAATTTTAATGCTCATCATACGTTATGGGGTTCCCTGCGGGTGGATGGTAGAGGTGAGCAAGTAGTTAAACTGATGAACGAGTCTGATTTAGTCCTTCTGAATGATGGTAGTCCGACGCAGGTGGATGATTATACCGGGAATTTGAGCTTTATAGACATATCACTGGCCTGTGGCACACCATTGACGACTCGTTGGGAAGCGATCATTTTCCTATTTTGATTAAATATCCATGCGACACAGTGAGAACGCCTTCAGCGCCTAAATTTAACGTAAAAAGAGCAGACTGGGTCGCCTTCACAAGGAGCGTTAAGCTCGAACTTGTTGGAGAAACCATTGATGATAAAGTAAACAATATTCCGAATTCGATTTTAGAAACAGCTTTGCTATCCATTCCTAAAACTTCGACAGATAGCGTTAAGCACAGAGTTCCATGGTGGACACCAGATTGCCGCAGGGCGCTGTGCCGACGCAATAAGGCCTACAGGCTTTTCAAAAATAACATCACAAATGAGAACTTTTTCAATTACAAACAAGCAAGAGCTAGGGCTCGTAGAGTAATAAGACAAGCTAAAAGAGACTCCTGGCGGAGCTTTGTCTCTACAATCAACAGCAATACAAAATATCAGAGGTTTGGTCCACTGTTAATAAAATCAATAAGTAAAAAACATCCATCTAAATTAAAAACATCATTGAAGAGGGCAATAATATCGATTCACCTAGAGACATTGCTAATGCACTCGCCAGGCAGTTCTCTCATACAAGCAGCTCAGCAAACTACCACCACGCATTCCTGCCCATCAAGGAAGCGGCTGAGCTGCAACCAATTCACTTTGCCACAGGAGATGACTTTGATTACAATAAATATCTTACAATGAATGAGCTTGTCCGAGCCCTAGAAGCCTGTAGAGGAACATCCCCAGGCCCCGATGAGATTCGATATGAGATGATAAAGCATCTTTATCATGATGACATGAATAAGTTGCTAGAAGTGTACAATGAAATTTGGAAAAGCCACACTTTTCCAAACTCATGGCACTTCGCCCACATCATTTCCGTATTGAAAGGAGGGGGTAATCCCAGATCTCCCATCTCCTACCGCCCAATTGCGTTGACAAGTTGCTTATGCAAGGTCATGGAAAGAATTGTTAACAGTAGGCTATTGCATTTTCTAAATTCCAGTAATTTACTAGTTGACGAGCAGTGCGGTTTCCGAAAGGGACGCCAAACTCTCGATCAACTAGTAAAGCTGGACAGTCATATTCAAGAGGCAATTGCCAATAAAGATTTTTTGATTTCAGTATTTTTAGATATAGAAAAAGCCTACGACATGACATGGCGATATGGCCTACTCAGAAAACTTTATGCTTTCGGATTACTTGGAAACTTGCCTTGTTTTATTCAAAATTTCATTTCTGACAGAACTTTTTCTGTCAAATTATTTTTTTGACAATGTCACTTTTTCCGACATTTCTGTCCAGGCAAACGGGGTCCCACAAGGAAGTGTCTTGTCACCAACTCTATTTCTATGTATGATCAATGACATCTTACCAGCACCTCCTCGGAATCTTAAATACTCACTGTACGCTGATGATTGTGCATTATTGCATTCCAGCAATAATGCAGAATTCTCAGAAAATTGCATCCTATTGGCACTGGATATGATTCATAACTGGGGCCTCCAGTGGGGTTTTAAGTTTTCCATTAGAAAGAGTATTGGGGTAATTTTTTCACATAGGCGGAAGCCGAACATCAGGCTAACTCTTGACAACCACCCAATACCTATTCAAAATTCTGCTAGATTTCTTGGGCTACTTTTTGATAATAGACTCAATTAGAAAGACCACATTGGTCAGTTAAAGAATAAATGTCAAGGAGCACTAAATTTATTAAAGTGCATTTCTGGTAATAAATGGGGAGCTGATAGACAGTCTTTGCTAATGGTATGTAAAGCCCTAATTAGGTCTAAAGTAGATTATGGGTCAATCGTGTATGGCTCGGCAACGAAAACAAGTTTGAAAGGTTTGGATGCTGTGCAGAATGCTTGTTTGCGTGTGTGTCTTGGAGCCCTAAAATGTACTCGGATCGAGCGTCTTGAGGTGGAGTCAGGAGTACCTCCCCTCCGACTCAGACGCGGCCAGTTGGCACTGACCTATGCCGCAAAGGTGGATCGAGACCCGAGCCACCCTAATGACAATGGAGGCACTAGGCCCTTTGCCACGAGACTCCACGACCTCGTCGAGGAAGTCGGTATAGATCTCTCTACCATCGATATCCTGATTAAGTCTAACATAACGCCATGGGAAACACCCAATTTTTCTATCATGGAAGCCTGGCTTCCATCAGCCAAGGCCATGGCGCCGGAGATGGAGGTACGCCAGAGGTTCAGAGAGATCATTATTAAACATCTCATTTTTTTTCATATATATATACACCGACAGCTCCAAGTGGGTGCGGGTGTATGGTCGACTGAATGTGAACTAAAGTTTAGACTGTCGAATCATACATCGATCTTTCTTGCTGAACTTTCTGCCATTGATAAAGCCATTGATTTTGCACTATCGACGACCCACGATAAAATAGTTATTTTTTTCCGATTCGTTAAGTTCACTTAAAGCTATTAAATCCTTAGAAACCACTAAAAATGAATTGCTGGGTAATATCATTCGTAAGTTACACGGTGCCAACAAATCAATCAAGCTAATATGGGTACCAGGTCACTCTGGTATCCATGGTAATGAACAGGCTGACAAACTAGCCGGGTCAACTGGCGATCTGGACACTACCATAGTTCGTACAGATCTCAGGTGTTTTGTGTCTCTTATAAAAGCAAAAATACATCTTCCGTGGCAAGTTGAGTGGACCAACCTCCAACTCGCCAACAAAATAAAACCAACCATCGAACTGTGGGACACATCCCACAGGAAGGAAAAAAGGGAGGAGGTGGTGTTGGCCCGCCTTAGGGTCAACGCCTCAAGAATTACCCACCTCACTCCCTACATTGAAAAAAAAAATACCCTCCGCAATGCCAAATCTGTCACACCAACATGACAATAAACCCCTTAATAATAGTATGCCCAAATTTTAAGAACTATCTGAGAATAAAAAAATAAAGAATTTACACTATTTAATATACTATCAGACGAAGAAAAAATGATAAGTAAAGTTATCACTTTTCTAAGAGACACAAAAATGTATGACCTTATGTAATTGATAGAATAAATAGGATCCATTGGCTTAATAACCTTGGCCATATGCCGCTGGTTGATAGCCAAGAAATCCAACAAAGAAGAAAGAAAGAAGAAGATTATTTAATTGTCATTAAAATATTTTATACAATGAAATGATACTTGTAGAGCCATCAATGTGTAAATACAGTAAATAAACGTGTATTACAGTGGGCATGGCATGTATTCTTGCCACATGGGGCGAATGGGTTAATATACATATATATATATATATATATATATATATATATATATACATATATGTGTGTGTGTGTGTGTGTGTGTGTGTGTGCACATTTTATATATATTTATATACATATGTATACTTCTATAAATACACACACATATATATACATATATATATATATATATATACTAACGTATGTACATATATACTATGTATATATGTGTGTATATGTGCACATACACACACTCATATATATTTATATATATATATATATATATATGTATATATAAACACTTTATACACACACATATATATGTATGTATGTATATATATATTTGTAAGTATATATACATATATATATGTATGTATGTATGTATATATATTTGTAAGTATATATACATATATATGTATATGTGTGTGTGTGTACATATATATATATATATATATATATGCATGTGTGTTATATATGTATATGTACATACATATATATATATATGTATATGTATGTTTGTATGTATGAGTGTTTGTGTTTGTGTATGGATATATATATATATATATATATAAATATCAATACATATATGTACATATATATTCATATATATATATATATATACTACATACACACACACACACACACACACACACACACACACACACACATATATATATATATATATATATATATATTTATTTGTTTATTTATGTATTTATATGTATACACACACGTACCCCCCCCCCCCCCCACCACACACACACACACTGTATATGTGTGTGTGTTTGTACATTTGTGCCTATATATTGAAAATATAATTATATTCAATTTGTTACAATAGATGTTCTTGTCTGTTTCATTTTGCTTCTAAACTACCCCTTGTGCGTGAGGAATGACCGTGCTTACCATCCACTAGCATCGTTTGGGAATTGAACAGTGTAGCAAGGTTGTTATACGAGACCGCTATCACTGCACCACGCAGCATATGTATGAACACACACACACACACACACACACACACACACACACACACACATACGACCACTAATGCTATTGATAATGGTGGTGATGATAATAACAACAGTAAAGATGAGGATAATGATAATATTGACAATGAAAGTAAAAGGCATAATGATGGTGACAGTAAAACAATATCATAAGCAAGAGGATGTGAAGAAATCATGCGCCAATAAAGATGGCTTTCTGATTGATCGGCAATGCATCTCCAGGTATACTTACAGCTAAGGACCCAGCGGAAAATCGAAATTCGTTTGGATTATATCGTCAGGTCTGAAGGTGAAATCCACGAGGCTTCGAAATTGGAATTCGTTTGGATTATATCGTCAGGTCTGAAGGTGAAATCCACGAGGCTTTCGAAATTGTTGTTTGTGTGTGTGTGTTTGTGTGTGTGTGTGTTTGTGTGTGTGTGTGTGTGTGTGTGTGTGTGTGTGTGTGTGTGTGTGTGTGTGTGTGTGTGTGTGTGTGTGTGTGTGTATGTGTGTGCAGCATTTAATGCCGCCGAAAATGTCGAGATAATATTGTTAGTGCAGTAACTTGTTCGAGGAAGTCCGTGCGATCCCATCAAGATCACAAAGCCCCTGTTACGGTTCGCACAATTTCTGGCAGAGGGGAGAATGAAATATAGAAAAAGTGATACAGTTATTATTTTCACGCGTTGTCAGAGTAATCAAAAGTCGT
>NC_061830.1:22827323-22839823 GCF_019202785.1 Penaeus chinensis
AGCGTACTTATGTTGAGACAGGCACTTAGTGAGACTGGCGCCCTTCTCGCCAAAGTACTGTTTGTCACAGGAGATACAAGGAATAGCATAGGTGACACCTTCGAGGAAGAGGGTGGGCTGGTGTGGACCAGGTTACGGAGGAGAGTGTTCACCTGGCGAAAGATCAGCCTGCAGTTGAGAGTGTGAAGAGGGCGGCGGAGAGAGTAGATCTCCTCAGTGTAGGGCAGGCTGAGGACGGGCAGCCGAGAAGTCTCTTTCAGGGGGGAGTCGTGGTAGAAGGTACGCCGTGCCCTGAATAACGCGACGTCGAGAACATGGCGAGGATAGCCCAGTTTGGAGAACGAACGACGCAGGAAGTCGATCTCTCCATCCAGGTATTGGGGGTCACAAATACGGAGGGCGCGGAGGAACAGCGAAGTGGCAACACCTCTCTTTACATGGAGGGGATGGTATGAGAAGTGTATGTACATACCACTATGCATGGGCTTCCTGTATATGGAGAAAGAAAAATGGTCAGCAGAGCGATGTACCAAGGTGTCCAAGAAGGGGAGCTTGTTGTCAGCCTCCCATTCCACCTTGAAACGAATGGAAGGGGAGAGGGAGTTCAACTGGGTCAGGAAGTCCGAGAACTGGGCACACACACACACACACACAAACACACACACACAATTTCGAAAGCCTCGTGGATTTCACCTTCAGACCTGACGATATAATCCAAACGAATTTCGATTTTCCGCTGGGTCCTTAGCTGTAAGTATACCTGGAGATGCATTGCCGATCAATCAGAAAGCCATCTTTATTGGCGCATGATTTCTTCACATCCTCTTGCTTATGATATTGTTTTACTGTCACCATCATTATGCCTTTTACTTTCATTGTCAATATTATCATTATCCTCATCTTTACTGTTGTTATTATCATCACCACCATTATCAATAGCATTAGTGGTCGTATGTGTGTGTGTGTGTGTGTGTGTGTGTGTTCATACATATGCTGCGTGGTGCAGTGATAGCGGTCTCGTATAACAACCTTGCTACACTGTTCAATTCCCAAACGATGCTAGTGGATGGTAAGCACGGTCATTCCTCACGCACAAGGGGTAGTTTAGAAGCAAAATGAAACAGACAAGAACATCCATTGTAACAAATTGAATATGATTATATTTTTAATATATAGGCACAAATGTACAAACACACACACACATATACAGTGTGTGTGTGTGTGTGTGTGTGTGGGTGCGTGTGTGTATACATATAAATAAATAAATAAACATATAAATAAATATATATATATATGTGTGTGTGTATGTTTATATGTAGTATATATATATACATATATATATATATATATATATATATATATATATATGAATATATATATATATATCCATACACAAACACAAACACTCATACATACAAACATACATATATATATATGTATGTACATATACATATATAACACACATGCATATATATATATATATATATATATATATGTACACACACACATATATACATATATATGTATATATACTTACAAATATATATACATACATACATACATATATATATGTATATATACTTACAAATATATATATACATACATACATATATGTGTGTATAAAGTGTTTATATATACATATATATATATATATATATATATATATATATAAATATATATATATATATGAGTGTGTGTGTGCACATATACACACATATATACATAGTATATATGTACATACGTTAGTGTATATATATATAAATATATATATATCTGTGTGTATTTATAGAAGTATACATATGTATATAAATGTATATAAAATGTGTGCTTATGATATTGTTTTACTGTCACCCTCATTATGCTTTTTACTTTTATTGTTAATATTATCCTTATCCTCATCATTACTGTCGTTATTATCATCATCATTATCATTAGCATTAGTGGTCGTAGTAGTAGTAGCACTCGTATTATTGTTGATGATAGAATTAGTAATATCATCATTACCAGGATTACCATTGTTGTCATTATCATTATAATTAGTGCTATTGTTGCTTTAATAAACTTCTTAATATCTTTATATTAGGATCATTATCTCCTTTGTTATCATTATCATCAATGATAATGATGCCATCATCACCATTATCATCACTACAATTATTATTATTGTCATAATGATAATAATAATTCCCGATCCTACCCTGTCAAACCCCATCCGATCCGCAGTCCCCCAGCCATGACCAATCCACCAGCCAATCTTTCATATTTGCAGCCTTCCCCCAAATCAAAATGACTTCGCTAAGCTTATACACCCCCCCCCCTCCTTCCCATCACGCCATCCACGCCTGCACCTAAGCTCTCGCCCCCACTCTCCCAGACACTCACTCCTCTCTTGCACTACCTGCTCGGAGTCAGCAGTCTCGCGATCTTGCTGACGTGTAGAGCAGTTAAAAGGAAGATCAATAATAATAATAATTAGATAACAGTAATGCATGATAGTGAGGATGATGATAATAATGATAATGATAACCATGATGATATTTCTAAAAGTATTGCCACTGCCTCTCAGTATATTCCATAGCAAACCTGGGAGCATTTCGTTTTGTAATGTATAAGTATACTCCCAGGGAGTATACTTATACATTACGTCACTTAGCGATATATTTTTTAAAGACACTGAAGGCTTTCATTAAGATTAAATAATATTTGATAAGATTAAAAGGTATTGAAGATTTCCTGTGTAATAAGATTAAATGGTGAAGCGGGGCGTAGACCATGTAGATTTTTATGTATCTACCTGAGTTCGGGCTCGACCGAGAATAATTATAAAATTATTCAGGAAAAGATTCGTCTGCAGTGAACAGATGTAAGGTTCCAGGCCTACGTCACGCTGCCACCACCTGATTAGTAGGTTCGGGAACCGTGTGTGTTGTGTATGGGGGTGTGAATGTTGTAAGAGAAGAGGGTGGAAGGAAAATACAGAATGTGTGTGCTGAATGTTGGATGTGTAAGTGTGTAAATGTGAAAAGGGAGATAGCGTAGGCTGAGCGTCTGCGTGGACGTGTATGGAAGAAAAATGCTAGATCATAGTATTCTTCCTCTTCCCTTCGGATTGAGCATCCACCTGCTGGAAGTGGGAACCCAGGTGTAGCAAAGTTATGATCTATTCTAGAATATCAGCTTAATATACTCTGATTCATCTATCCTTTTTACAGCCTTTCAGGGTTGCGAGATAGAGTAACCAGCAATGTGTTGTTTAGGAGACCCAAGTCCAAGGACGTTAAGCATTCAGCTTTAGTCAGAACCAGAACTTAACACAGATGTCGTTTGTTTTCCTGACTGGGACTGAGTGAAAGTTCTATGACGGTATGATATTTATTTAACAGGTTACACTCATTAGGGAGGTCTACAAATGATTCAGTCATGAAAAATTGATAGTTGCGTATATCACCAATTTAATCACAGCGGGGGTGATGTACATGGAAATCAACACCAGATGTAAAAAAATAATTCACGAACATTTACCCCTAAGTTGGCGTCTCAACTCCATAAGTATTTTTAGACAGAGTATAAGCACACAAAAATACACCAAACCCTAATTTAAACAAGTTAATCTCCAACCCAGAATGGAGATTAACAAAAAAAAAAAAAAAAAAAAAAAAAAAAAAAAAAAAAAAAAAATATATATATATATATATATATATATATATATATATATATATATATATATATATATAGTGCTGAGGAACTCTGAATAAAAACACTTGTGTAGTTAACGAGAGAAAAACGTGTACGAAGAAATTTACTTAGCGTCGGAAGCCAAATAAAAAAATAAAACACCACAAGGGCATATATCACGAAGACTGCCTGAACACCCACAAGTCCAGGCAGGAATCGACCAAGGCAAAGTAAAACAAATAAACAAAAGAACGGCAAAGACATGCTAAAACGGCCCTAAAAATACGGGCAAGAATGTGGAAGATCTTTCTCCCAGGAGGTACGGATCCTCAAGCTGGGAAAAAAAAACAAAAAAAACAACAACAAGGAAACAACCAATCATAAAAACAACAACAAAAAAACTAAGTAATAACTCAGCTTAAAAATAAGAAATGGCACACTGGAGGTACGGATCCTCAAGCAGTGTCCCTTCTATGTGAGTGGTCCTTTTTATGCTCTGATCCTTTGTGAAATCAAAGTGCTGCTTTGGGTTTTCGAGGAAGAGAGTGCACCCTGCAAATAGTAATGCAGTATGACACACGCCAAAGTCCAACGGAGACCAGGTGTCTTCTACACACAACCATTAAAATATTTAGCTTGCAAAACACGGATTCGTCAACCCTGGCGCGAAGCGAGGTAAATCCCAAGCGAGGTAATTCCAAACGAAGTAAATCTAAAGCGAGCACAATACCGAGAGCGGAACCACTGTCTAGCATAGAAGTCAGGTCCGAACTGTTCTCCCCAAAGGCATGGCGCGAAAAAAAGAAGATAGGCAAAGCTTCGGAAGACCAACCCGATAGTTCGGTAGTCCAAACAACCCCATAGGACCCGAACCACCACGAAAAGAGAGAGGGGGAGAAAAACAAAGCCAAAATATTTAACAACCATTACTCTCTTCAGGGGTTATATTGACACTTTGGAAGCGTCGCCAAAGAGATAGAATATAAAAAAAAAAAATAATAATAATAATAATAAAGGAAAGAATACATAGGAGAACTGGTAATGTACAATTTGCGTGAAAATTGTGCATTTCGGGCTGTAACTCTCTACGGTATTGGACTTAGAAAATAAATAAATCTATATTTCTTTTTCTCGGAGACTTCAACGACATCCAAGTAACGAGACTTGGTATAAAATATGTTCTTTGGTTATTTTTATAACCATGTTCACATTAGTTCGTAACACTGTCTTTGGCGGCTCGTATGGCTTTGGTCACGGCTTATGAAGTCGCACTAGAATCACGTGGGCGAGGCGTGAATGGCGGGTGAAGCACCAGCCTCGTGCGGGTGCACAGCGAGTGCGCCCGCATTCGTCGGTGGAAGCGGAGCCCGGGACGTTTCATCCCAGTCAATGGCAGCATCGCAGAGTTCCCCACGTCCTTTGTTCCGTGGTAGAGGAGGCAGGCATGTGGCCTCAACCACTCGGCGCCCGAGGACGTTGTCAGTCCAGGCGAGATCGACCTTAGGGTCGGCGAGTGCGCAGCCGTACACTACAAATGGTATTGACGACTTTCTTTATAATAACTATAATAATAACTATAATAATAACAGAACAAAATTAGTGCACAGCTATAACTAAAAAAGCTGAAAGATAAAAATTATTCATAAGCTAGACAAAACGAGTTTTCCTGAAGACAAATACAAATGTTTTAGAGGCAAACACATAAAGCCCCAATTCATAAACTCAGAGGTAATGTAAAAGCGCTTCTGAACAGTAATAAATATAAAAGTGATGAGAATCTCTGATACAGCTGAAGTCAGTAAGACCCGAAATACATAAATGCAGTGTTTCCTAAAGTCTTTTTTATCTTGGGTAACCAAATGATGATTTGAATGTATGAAAGGCTAAGTTACTTGTGATGTATTGTGTTTTAACGAGAGAGCTTTTAAAGGATTAAGTACCTGGTCCATATATGATGTTAGAATAACAAAGAGACCCGATATGATTTTCTATACAGATGTTATCCCATGCAAGGTTGCTGGTCATGACCTCTCAACTATAACAAAAAAGAGATATGTAAAATAATGTATCCAAGGTGCAACATCCAAACTTTTGAGAAATGAATCCAGTTAGTGTAAACACAACTATGCCAGAACATAGAAATTAGCTAAGACATTAGTATCATGCGAGAAACATTTGTCATAAATTACAGAACATGACGTAGGTATAAATATGAAATTTATGAAGCAATTCTCACAACAAACGTCTTCAAATCACAGCCAGTTGTGTACAAACTACAACCCAAATGAATGAATAAGTAATTAAAGTGTAAAAAGTAAACATTGCGTGATACAAATGATTTAGTAGTAGATGGCATAGTATATCAATTTTATGAAGGCATTTGCATCCTATCTATATTAAAAAGTTCTTAGTCATTATTTTGGAAATATATCATCATAACATGCTCATACCTGGAAACAGAGTATCGAGGAATTAGCTTCAGGTCATTAAATAAAATTCCTTACATCCAGAACACACCATAAATCTAGACGTAAACTACCCACCGAAATCGTGTTATTACAAATTGCAAAAGCATTTCATTGTAATAGTAACTAGCCATGTAATCCTTCTTGGCATGCTGAAAGTTATGGAATCAATACCATTAGTTCAGATATAACATATCTACAGAGAATAGCCTCTTTCGGTGTACCACAGGTTTCTATATTAGGCCCGATTTTTTCCTTAATTTTTCAGAGAATATCTCAGTTTTCTGTATAGTTTTGGAATACTATGTATAACTGTTTTTTTTTTCTTTGTGTATAGAGATTAAACTAATTGTTCGATTGATAAAAATAAGAAAGATAATGTATGTAGATCAGCTTTTATGTTTTTTGCACAATTTGTAACCACTGTAAGTTCCGTTGCGTATTTTGATTCTCTGTTAAGGCTGCGATAAAGCGTGTTCCCCGAGCCAAGTGATGAGAGGTGGCATCCGTGTGCTTGGCTGCCTGTGTAGGTGTAGTTCAATTACCCATGAGCTGATTGGATTTCAGAAGACACTGCCATCATAGCATTGTGCTAATAGCATTATTATGCTATTTTGATATTGGACCAATGGCTGTTGTGAATCTGATTCAGCCTGAGACGCCGTTAACCAGTGAAAGGATAGGGGAGGCACTGTATAAGTGACATACTTATCATGTTTAGTATTATTTGTGGTAGCTTATACTTTTCACATTTCTGATGTTGTGCTAAGTTTATTTTAAGTTTTATTATGCAAGATATATATGTTTTCGCTTATTCAGTAATAAGGTTGCAGTGGTGTCAATAACTGTGCTATGTAATAGAGGATTTGATAATTTACGTAGTCCTTATTGCTTACTCTGCACATGTTGAAAGGTACCGTACCCTGTGATAAAGGGTTTATCATCAATTTGTACCTGTTGTTTACATGTTAATTGTTCACAGGTTGGACCCTACAATAAAGGACTAACTTCCAGTGCTTCTTCAATTAACTGATGAAACACTAATGCCCTATCTATCTATGGCTTAATACGCTGGTCGCACACTTTCTTCACAATGCCTCTGTAAACAACTTAAATCATTTCATAAAACAAGACAAAACTCTCAACAAAGAAAGGTATTTCGATAGCCATTTCTTATAAACCAAATATATTTAAAAACACCATATCTCATAGTTAGCCATCAATATATATACACAGACTTCGAAGGCTGTTACAATTAATGGCATTTGAGACTTGCATTGGCTATATCTATAGGGAAGTAGTGGTCAAATTAATTTTCCTAACTACAATGACAAAATTATATCCCAACTGAAGCAAGAGTTACTGGTGAACAAATATTTGGAATTAAGGCAACAACATTCAAAAGAAAAAGAAATGCTGCAAGGGTGACATACGGAATTGCATATAAAGTCGACCACATTTTGCCTCTTTTACACAAACTTAGACGGCTGAAGCCCCAATTATAGATACAGCTGTATTTCGTGAATACCTATTCATAAATTCCCATAATTGCATTACAAGCCAAAGGTACTGCAAAATATAGTAAAACGCGATAGGTTAGCATTTTGTATGTCAAAAGATCATATACGGAAACAGGGTCAAAACCATACCTCATGATTATCATTATTACCATTCTCATTATCATTATTATTAGTATATTTATCGTTATCATCATTGCCGTTACGATTATCATTATCATTATTCTTATCATTATAATTAGTAGTAGTAGTGCTGTGTTGCTGCTTTTATTAACATTATTATTATTATTATTATCACTATTATTATCATTATTATTTATTTTAATAATTAGTAGTATTATTAACACTGATATTGTTATCACTGTTTTCATTATTGTTATTATCATTATTACTACTAACATATCGCTACCAGTAGTAACATTATCACCACCATTATTGATTCAGTTGTTTGCATGATCAATATGCTTCTTACTAACACAGCTTCAGTGATAATTATAAGTATTATTGCAATCACACAATCATAATTATAACTATCTTATTCATCATCATCATCATTAAATACAGTATAAGGGAAACGCATATACAGTAGAGAATGGCGAGGAAGGGGGAGAATATACGTATAGATATTACTGAAAAAAATGCATGCATATATTATAGAAAATAAATAACTAAAGATGAGAGAGAGAGGAGGGGGGAGGAAGATAAATAGGAGATTGCATAAATGAGACGAATGAGAGAATAAAAATAAATACATAATTATAAAGGTAAAGAGATTGATGGCGGTAGGTTAAGGGTAAAGTTTGTTAAAATTAAGTTTAATAAAATACAGTGAGATTGTAATAAGTGTTTGTCCACGTCGTTAATGTACCAGTCTTGGAGATTTTTTGACGTTATGATGAAAGGCCGAAAAAATCATCATTTCAGTCGAAGATAATTACGAAGAAAGTCTGACATATATAACGTTGTAACCTCGATATTTCACCCCCTTCCTTTTCTTCCCTCGATGCAGTATTTTACACATGAGGGCGAGACCATGCTGTCGTAAGGGCCTTGTGAAGACTCAGTTTTGTGCTACTTTCAATAATGAGGAAAATATGAGAAGCTTCCTAACAAGGGAGCGACAATCCCAAGAAGATAGCGGATGCTAGGGTCGACGGCCCGGCCAGCTGTCGAAGTTTCTGACATTGCCGTCTATCACCAGCAGAAGAGGTCGCATGAAGGGCGTGCGGCAAGACTCTCTGCGTTGATGAGAAATAATGCAGTCGTTCATTCCGGCCACAGGATCCACCTTGGAAAGACACTCCTCTCCTCTCTCCCTGCGGTGAATCAGCCTTTACGCGGCTGATTCAGAGGAGTAGAGGAACGTACCGGAAAAGGTGTTCGACGGGGCGCAGCGGGTTGCACCAAGCCAGGTAACGTCAAGAGAGCTCTAATGACCTCTCGGTCTCAAAGTTTTTGCTTGGGCGGTTTAAAGAGATGTACTGGACCCGACCCACAGCCAATTCGGCCTTGGCTCTTGCGCGCTAGCTTGGCGCTTTCGCGTTCACCCTTTGTTGCTACCGCGATGCTAATTGCTTGCAATTAGCTTCGTGCCCTCTAGCCTATCCTTTCCTTTACGGATTTTTCGGCATTAGGATAACTCTCTGCGCACCTTCTGGTGAACTGAACTCCATCTTCGGGCGCGTGCTCGGACATGGGCAGACCTTTACTTCCCGCAGGGGAGGGTGTGTCTGATGGGGCCTTAGCGTGCCTGCCTTACGGTGTGCAAAGAGTTGCCATTCTATTTGCTAGGGAGTGGTATGGCAGACCATCTGATGACTGCCACTCTAGTTTTTTTTCGCATAGGAATGAATAGGCAGGTAAGAGCCCCTCCCTTTCTCAGGTCCTCAGCCTGTCTAATTAGATGCTGCTAGACAGAACACCCCCTTCCTGTCCCGCCACAGGAGCCGCCTCGAAATGTAGTTCCTCTCCTCCCTTACTGTGGTGAATTAGCCTTAGGGTGGCTGTTTCAGAGGGATGAAGGAACTTCCCTGAATAGGTGCAGGGCCTCTCCTCCCTCACTTAGGTGAAACAGCCCAGAGGGAAGAGGGATTCACTTTGAAAAGGTACAGGTCCTCTCCTCCCTCACAGAGGTGGAACAAACTTTGGGTGGTTGTTTCAGAGGAATAAGAGGAACTGCTTGGAAAAAGTGCAAGAGCTCACTTCCTTCACTGAGGTGAAACAGCCTTTGGGTGACTGTTTCAGAGGGAAAAGGGGTTCACATTGAAAAGGGACAGGTCTCTCCTCACTCACTGAAGTGAAACAACTTTTGGGTAATTGTTTCAGAGGGATGAGAGGAACTGCTTGGAAAAAGTTCAAGAGCTCCCTTCCCTCAATGAGGTGAAGCAGCCTTTGGGTGGCTGCTTCAGAGGGATGAGCAAAAGGGTTCCAAACAATGATGTCTTGTAGGTGGAAGGGCATCCCCTCTGGTCTCTCCCCAGAGGTTCACACCTACCCACATGTTTGCCATGCGTGGCAGCCTTGTGGGCTGTGGAGACAGGAGTCCTGGAAGTTGAGCGATGCTGTGAATGAGTACGCCCTGCGGATAGCAACACACCTCTTTGCTCTTCTATTCCAGCAAGACAGGTGGCCTGATCCTGGCCCGGTCAGGCCAATCGGCTGGTCTCCTTCGGGAAGCTAGGGTCAAGCAGTCATGCCGCCTTTGGTACTCACACTGGTTCATGAGTGCCGTTACAACGGCTCTTGGCTGCGTATATCCTCTCACCACCCCTGTAGCTGTTAGACACTGGCTCTAACATTCAGCTTCCCCTTGTTGAACTCCGTGGTGGGTGGGGCGTGAGAGGATGAAGCATTGTCCAAATACATGGAAAAATCAACCTAAAACTACCCACAGACAGATTCAAATGTTGACGACCCATGCAAGGCCCAGACCACGGTAGCCACCCTGAAGCCATATGTGCCTTCTGGTGGCAAAAGAAAACCCCATGCACAGGATGACTCTGTCACACCTGCTGCCAAGATGGATAAGACAGAAAAAACATCCAAAACTGATATATCAATCCATCAGATTGTCCAACAAATGGACTCTCGTGCTGGCCTCTCCAGGTCTGCAGCCAAGCCAGGGAGGCCTCTGAGTTCCCCTCAAACGTCCTCCATGATTGAGATGGAAGCACAAGCTGAACAAGCCGAATCAGCTGCTGCCCCAACGAGCAAACCCTAAAGCCGAAAGGGTGGGCCGAAACGTCCGAGACCGGAGACAGACTCTGAGGGAGAGTCTGGACCCCCTAGGCGTTTTCCCCACTTTAAAGTATCAGCTTAACCCGAAGGCTTCGACAATGCCTACCAACTGGTCAGGGTATTAGAGATGCAGCAAAAAATCCGGTTGTCGATCCGGGTTGCCAGAGATCAGGGCATGATCAGTATGCCCAAAGTCCAAGCTACCCTGAATTTCCTGCAGGAAACAGGTCACCAGGCAAGTCCTGGTGACCATGAAAGGAGACCCAACCACTACCCTTGATCTGGGTAACTGGGGCACTTACAACCTTAGAACATATGTGCCTGATTCACTTCGGTGCTTCAAGTGCCAGAAATATGGTCACCACCAGGCTAGCTGCACAGCCAAGCCTAAATGTGGTGTCTATAGTAAGGCACACAACACTGAGGTGTGCCTTAAGGCATACAAAGAAGAACACAACAGCCAAATGTCCCAACTGTGCTAAGAGGCATCACGCCTGGAGCCTGGCTTGCTCTCAGGTGACAAGAGGTTGCTAAAAAGCGACCAGACTTTGTTCCTGCTCCCCCAGGCACCTGTATCTGGGGAAAGAACAAACGCGAAAAGGCCTCCTGACCTCCTAAGAAGAAGGAAGTCGCTCCCCAGCCGACACCGGATATCTCTAATAAAAAGGAGTTTCCGGCAATGCAAAAAGTGCAGAAAAAGAACCACAGGAATAAAGGTTCAAAGAGCAGTACAAAACCCTCCCCAAGAGATGATCATCTCCTCTTTGATGAGGAAGATATGACTCTCCTGTTGACTGCTATAGTCAATGCAGTAGCAACAGCCCAGGGGAGGTCAAGTGAAGAGGCCGAGAAGGCAGACACGGTCGCCATGACGGCAATGACCCAGACTTTCGCAGTCCTGAAGGGAAGAAAGCTGGAGAGAGCCAAATCAGCTCCACCCTCACACCAGGACGAGACTCCCCTCCCCACTCCAACCAAGGCCATGCCCTCACAGGGAGATCCAAACCAGGCTTAATCTGTACAGCTAGAGCCAGAGCATGCATACCTTGCACAGGCAAGGCCAGCAAAGAAAAACACACAGAAAAAGCCTTAAGAGAGAAAAGCAAAAACTAACCAAAGTCTGAGCTACCAAAGGCTCTCCATTGCCCAGTGGACCCAGGGATAGCCTGACAACCTCAACCAGCGAGGACTTCGCAATGGAGTTGTCAGACTCAGACACCTCTAAATTCAAATATGACGATGTCTCTGATGTAACTATCACCAAGTAACATCATGACACACAACCTAAGCATACTACAGTGGAACATCAATGGCTTCTCCTTAAGGAATGTCATCCTCCATGCAATAGTTAGATTAAGGAGCATTGACATTGTCATGCTCCAGGAGACATTAACAGTGGAAACTGTTTACTTCTGAGGGTATCATGTCTTCATGCTGCCACACACAGCTGGCAAGAGAGGCTTGATCACCCCTGTCAGAGCAACAATCCCCTGCTCCGCAACAGCCGATGCTCCGCACTGTGGAGACGATGTTGAATCTCTGCTGTTGTGATTCACCTGGCCGGGGAGCCCCTCAAACTGTACAATGTGTACAGCCGGCCAAGCTG